>NC_083321.1:81284542-81586106 GCF_963455315.2 Globicephala melas
AATAGCTGAAAAACTGTCATGTACCACAATGTTCATTGCAGCTCTATTTATGATAGCCAGGACATGGAAATAACCTGTGCCCATCGATAGGTGAATGGATAAAGAAGATGTGGCCATATATACAATGGAATATTACTCTGATATAAAAAGAAACAAAATTCAGTTATTTGTAGTGAGGTGGATGGACCTAGAGACTGTCATAGAGTGAAGTAAGTCAGAAAGAGTAAAACATATACTGTATGCTAACACATATATAAGGAATCTAAAAAAAAACAAAAACAAAACATGGTTTTGAAGAAGCTAGGGGCAGGACAGGAATAAAGACACAGATGTAAAGAATGCAATATAGACACGGGGAGGGGAAAGGGTAAACTGGGATGAAGTGAGAGAGTGGCATGGACATATGCACATTAGCAAATGTAAAATAGATAGCTATTAGGAAGCAGCCACATAGCACAGGGAGAACAGCTCAGTGCTCTGTGTCCACCTAGCAGGGTGGGATAAGGAGGGTGAGAGAGAAACACAAGAGGGAGGGGATATGGGGAAATATGTATATATATAGCTGCTTCACTTTGTTTTAATGCAGAAACTAACACGCTATTGTAAAGCAATTATACTCCAGTAAAGTTGTTAAAAGAAAAAAAACCAGCATTCTCAAGATACAGGAAGAGTCAATATTTCAGTTCAAGTCTGAAGGCAGGAAAAAAAAAAAAAAAGCAAAAACAAAACCAATGTTCCAGCTCAAAGCAGCCAGGCAAAGTGAAATTTCCCTTTACTCACAGGAGGGTCAGCCTTTTTGTTCTATTTACACCTTTAGCTGATTGGGTGAGGCTCACCTACACTGGGAAGTGTAACCTACTTTGCTCAGTCAACCATTCCAAATGTTACTCTTATCCAGAAGCACCCCAAGACACACCTAGAAAAATAGTTGACTAAATATCTGGGCACCTATGGCCCAATCAAGTTGATACGTAAAATTAACCATCACAGGTTCATTTTTCATTTATTTAGGTTTGTGTTTTCTAATCATAGTTATGCAAGCCACCTTAATAGATCAAAGTAATTTTTTCCCTCTTCAACCTTATTTTATTTGTTTCTAATTTTCTTTATCAGCTCCTCTGCTTCTGCTTGTGGTGTAAATCAGTGTTCTTCCTGGACATTCTTTCCCAGGTAAACTCATTTTTCACATGGCTTCAACTTCTGTTCACTGATGTTTTAGTCATAACAAAATACAATAGATTTGGAAGAGTTCAACAATAGAAATGCATTTTCTCACAGTCAGTCTTGGAGACTGGAAGTGTGAGATCAATGGACAAACAAGGTCAGTTCCTGGAGAGACCTCTCTTCCTGGCTTGCTGATGACTGTATTCTTGCTGTGTCCTCACTTGGCAAAGAGAGCAAGTGAGCAGCCCATTTGGTGTGTCTTCTTATATGAGCATTAATTCTTGAGGAACACGTCTTGATGATCTTATCTAAACCTAATTACCTTCCAAAGGCCCCACCTCCAAATACCGTCGACTGGGAAGTAGGATTTCATTATACGAATTTTGGGTAGGATGCGTTCAGCCCATAGCAATTGGTAGCATCCAAGTCTATATTTTGGCCAGAATGACTATTATGATCTGAATTGTATTCCCCCCTTTAATTCGTATTTTGAAGTACTAACTTGCATTTGGAGATAGGGCCTTTAAAGTGGTTAAGATTTTAAGCTAAATTTAAAATAAGGCTGTTAGGGTGGGTACTAATGTAATCTAAACAGAAGAATTTCTTTGAAGGAGAGGTTATTTGGACACACGAAGAAATACCAAGGGCTCATGTTCACAGAGGGACATTTATGTGAGGACACAGCAAAAAGGTGACCATTGGCAAGACAAAGAAAGAGGACTCAGAAGAAGAAAGCCTGCTGGCATCTTGATCTTGGATTTCCAACTTCCAGAACTGTGAGAAAATGAATTTATGTTGTTTCAGCCACCCAGTCTGTGGTGTTTTGTTATGGCAGTACTGGAAACATGGTACATTGGTTTTCTAAAAACTTGTACCTGTATTTTAACTGACTATGGAATGTTATTGCTTAGATATTCTACCAGCAATTTTAAGTAAACCTGTCTCAAAATGAACTCATATTACTTCTTGTCTGCATCCAACTTTCAGCACACCACCTTCCCAGTAGACAGGGTATAAGGAAGCATGCCTTGGGCCTTGTGCTTTAAAGTTCTCCTCTCTTGTTACTCTCCAGCTGAACGGTTCTACTCAGGTTAAGAGATTGGCAGGACTAATGATGTACCCGCTTGTGGCTTGATCCTTACTTCTGCACCACACTTCTTGTTCCAGGACCTCTCAATTCCCTCTCTTGAGCCTGCATGGATTTCTTCCCAGGGGTTGTTCCCTTGAAAGCAGACCTCACCTACAGGTATACTGACCCTTGCACCTGAGGGGTGGGTGTTCAATGGATGTCTGTTTCCAAGGGATTTGGACATGCAGGCTGGGGTTTTCACATAAAGAACATAGGGTCATGGGTGGGAAGAGAGGGGAGGTGGGGACCAGCTATCTCTCTGTCACCATGTCCTAGTACAAAACTTTGGGAAGTTCAAGAGTTCTAAACCTAAAACTGGCCTTCCAGGTTATGTACGTGAGGGAGTAGAATACCTTTACTAAAGCATTTGTTGCTTGCTTCAGAACTTTCATATATGCAGACATATGTAAGAAGGGTTTATTTACACTTTTGTACTGGGTCCCACCCATGTTAAGGACAGGACAGCTCTTCACACATGGCTACCAAATCTTTTTCCTCTTATGTTCTATTCTCAGTGAATGCGACTAGCAGACACCTGCTTTAAGCTTATCATCATTTTTTTGGTGGGGGGGTATGTGGGCCTCTCACTGTTGTGACCTCTCTCATTGTGGAGCACAGGCTCCGGACACGTAGGCTCAGTGGCCATGGCTCACGGGCCTAGCCGCTCGGCGGCACGTGGGATCTTCCCGGACCGGAGCACGAACCCGTGTCCCCTGCATCAGCAGGCGGACTCTCAACCACTGTGCCACCAGGGAAGCCCTAAGCTTATCATCTTTGATTCCTTCTTTCTCCCATTCCTTATACTACATGAATCAGCTGCCTTGTCAATTATACCTTCCAGATACCCCTTACAACTTTCCACTTCTCTTTATCTTTACAAATACCACTGTAGTCCCAACGTACTCTCTTGCCTAGATCCCTATATTCAATCTTGTATCAATCTATTCATTTTCCCATATTGACGCTAAAGCAACATCACTAATTATTAGAGAAATGTAAATCAAAACTATAATGAGGTATTACCTCACACCGGTCAGAATGGCCATTATCAAAAAATCTAGAAACAAGAAATTCTGGAAAGGGTGTGGTGAAAAAGGAACCCTCCTGCACTATTGGTGGGAATGTAAACTGATAAAACCACTATGGAGAACAGTACAGAGGTTCCTTAAAAAACTAAAAATAGAACTACCATATGACCCAGCAATCTCACTACTTGGCATATACCCTGAGAAAACCATAATTCAAAAGGACACATGTACCACAATGTTCATTGCAGCTCTATTTACAATAGCCAGGACATGGAAGCAACATAAGTGTCCATCGACAGATGAATGGATAAAGAAGATGTAGCACATATATACAATGTAATATTACTCAGCCATAAAAAGTAACAAAATTGAGTTATTTGTAGTGAGGTGGATGGGCCTAGAGTCTGTCATACAGAGTGAAGTAAGCCAGAAAGAGAAAAACAAATACCGTATGCTAACACATATATATGGAATCTAAAAAAAAAAAAAAAAAAAAAAGGTACTGATGAACCTAATGGCACAGCAGGAATAAATATGTAGACATAGAAAATGGACTTGAGGACAGAGTGGTGGAGGGAGAAGCTGGGGTGAAGTGAGAGTAGCATTGACGTATATACACTACCGAATGTAAAATAGTTAGCTAGTGGGAAGGAGCAGCATGGCACAGGGAGATCAGCTTGGTGCTTTGCAATGACCTAGAGACTTGGGATGGGGAGGGTGGGAGGGATACACAAGAGGGAGGGGATATGAGGATATATGTATGCATATGGCTGATTCACTTTGTTGTACAACAGAAACTAACACAGTATTGTGAAGCAATTATATTCCAGTAAAGATCTATTAGAAAAAGAACAGAAGCTAAAGCAAACTTTAAAAACAAACAAATGAGCAAACAAATCTAATCTGATCTTGTATATGTCTATTAAAACTGTTCAATGGTTTGTTATTTTTTTCAGGCTCAAGTCTACACTGTTATCTTGTTACACAAGGACCCTCATGGTCCAAGCTTACTTTTCTGGGTTTAGCTCTGACACTCATATACTTACCCAAATTATATAGAATCATGAGTTTCTTTTAGTTCCTGGAATTTGTCTTATTCTCTCTAACTTTATAGTTTTCACAGGTTCCATTTGTCTGGCTAATTTCTATTTTTCTGCAGATCCCAACTTAAAATCACATCTCCAGGAAGATTTCCCTAAACTGTCAAACTTGCATCCATTGCCTCATAGGGACCTACATCTTATAATGTTTATTTTACACTAATTATCTATTTACCCCCAAGGCTGTTGAGGTTGTGACTGTCTTGTTCAATTTTATATCCACAGTGATTAACAGAGTGCACATAGCAGAAGCAATAGAAATAACAATTTATGAGACTGAAAACAGAATTTATATACATTTTGACATTGCTAAAGCTATGAAACATTGACATCATATAAAATTCACATGTATTCTATGTTTAAAATATACTTGAAATACTATTTTGACATTTCCGTTTTCTGTTCATAGGCAGTATAAATAATGTATAGTATTGAAGTGTTTATTGAAAAAGGTGTGCTTGTTTCCTTTGTGGAAAGCAGTATTGTCCTTAAAAATCCTGGCAGGAGAGGCCCCCACCAGTGGACCTCAACCCATGGCTAGGAGTTTACAGGGTCAACAGGTGGAAGCATATGGATTCTGAATTTCCCTTTGGCACAACATTCTGGGTAATTGGAATGCTTGTTTGAATGGCCCTAAGCTCCATCTTGAATCTGTTTGGAACACTTCCTGGTTTGTCTTCCTAAGAGTAGACTGCATAGCCACTGTACCCAAGCCTAAACTTACAGGAGGAGGGGACCAAGTGGTGACTCTTTAAGGAAACTGGTGGAACTGATTCATCTGTGCACACATGTGGATTTAAGACCTCTTGTAGTGAAAGATAAAGTCAGGGATAGGAAAAGAATTGAGGGGGTAGCAGAATCAGGGCCCTGGGAGCTGATTGAGCTAGTTCTCCCTGAATCAACATGTTGAAGATCATAACAAATTTATGTTTGTCAGGGCAGGAGTTTAAAGCATACTTTATATAATTAATTTTTTAAGATATTTTAGCAATTTGAAAAATTAATTTATAAATTTTAAATATTTTGACATATGGTTTGTGGACTCCATTTGTATTACTGTGACAGTCTCTGTACTCATTAGAGGTGATTCTAACAGAAAGTGACCAGACTTGTATGCATGCATATGTATGGTTTAGCATAATTTTTCTCTAATATCTGATGAGATCTCCAGGAAAGATCTCTAGAGCTAAGTTAATTTCATACATTTACTTCATTTACCTGAATGTAACTATTTACTCTCTTCCAAAGTTATACTATTCTTTAAAATGCATTTCACACTTCTTTGGGGCTTATGCTACTTTTACAGTTTTAGAATGTCAGAGGTATTTGTACATTTAGCCTTAGTATCATCTTAGTTATAAATTTATTTTATCATCTCAAGATCACTTTCTTTAATTAACAGAAGATAAAATGTCCCTCTCAAGAAAGAAGATTTACTCCTTTGAAATACATTTTTCTTGAGCTTGGCAAGCCAGAACTATTGCTCTATATTCTATATCTTAAATGATATCTTCAGCTATGTAAGCCTGTGTGTTGAAGAAAAAATGTAATAGATTAAACTTTCTGATAACAACAGCTAACACTAAAGCAAAATCTTGCAGTTATTCATGTCTTAGTTACACACACTAAAAAAATATCTCTCAGAAAAGTTAATATATGTAATGACTTATGTTTATAAAATATATAATAAGATTCTTCTCCATGCACAAAGCTGCCAAGAATTTACCAACATACTCTGTAGAATCAATTTTTCAAATATTTTACCTCATAATTTAAAGACAAAATATAGTAAGAATAAGAGTTCATGTAAATATATATGCTTAGGTTCAACATACATCTTTAATATTCATGAAAGCCATCTCTTTTAAATTAACCTAAACAGTAAAATATTTAAAGGAAAGAGGTACCCTGAAATGGTAAAGTCCTTTTGCAGAGCCCAAATGTAGATGAAACACAGTAATTTGAGTACTTGCTTTGTCTTTACATTTTTCACATTTTTTCAAAATGCACATGTCCTATGAAGAGCACTTCTTCTCTATTGTCACCTCAATGTAAAACTTCATTCATTTCACTACTTTACTCCGTTAATAAATATAGGAGTTTGAATAATTTTTAATAGCTTAGAAATAAAGGGATTGAAGATGAAATAATATGTTACTAAACAAGCAATGGATCACTGAAGAAGTCAAAGAGGAAATTAAAATGTACCTAGAGACAAATACTAATGAAAACATGATGATCCAAAACCTGTGGGATGCAACAAAAGCAGTTCTAAGAAGGGAGTTTATACCAATACAATCTTACCACATGAAAGAAGAAAAAATTCAAATAAACAACCAAACCTTACATTTAAAGCAACTAGAAAAGAAGAACAAACAAAACCTAAAGTAAAGAAATCATAAAGATCAGGGCAGAAATAAAAGAAATAGAGACAAAGAAAACAATAGCAAAGATCAATGAAACTAAAAGCTGGTTCTTTTCAAATATAAACAAAATTGATAAAACTTTAGCCAGACACATCAAGGAAAAAAGGGAGAAGAATTAAATCAATAAAATTGGAAATGGAAAAGGAGAAGTTACAACTGACACCACAGAAATACAAAGGATCATAAGAGACTACTACAAGCAACTTATATGCCAATAAAATGGACAACCTGGAAGAAATGGACAAATTCTTAGAAATGCACAAGCTGCCGAGACTGAATCAGGAAGAAATAGAAAACAGAAGTAGAAAATATGAACAGAACAATCATAAATACTGAAATTGAAACTGTGAAAAAAAAACTTCCAACAAACAAAAGTTGAGGACTGGATGGGGAATTCTACTGGGGAATTCTACTAAATGCAAAGAATTTATACCAATCCTTCTCAAACTCTTCCAAAAGATTAAAGAGGAAGGAAAACTCACAAATGCATTCTACGAAGCCACCATCAACCTGATACCAAAACCAAAGATACCACAAAAGAAAGAAAATCACAGGCCAATATCACTGATGAGTATAGACACAAAATACTCAAAAAAATGCTAGCAAACTGAAGTCCAACAACACATTAAAAGCATCACACACCATGATCAAGTGGGATTTATGCCAGGGATGAAAGGATTCTTACACACAAATCAATCAATGGGATACACCACATTATTAACCTGATGAATTAAAACCATATGATCATCTCAATAGATGCAGGAAAATTTTCTGACAAAATTCAACATCCATTTATGATAAAAACTCTCCAGAAAGTGAGCATAGAGTGAACCGACCTAGACATAAAAATGGCCATATACAACAAACCCACAGCAAACATCATTCTCAATGGTGAAAACCTGAAAGCATTTTCTCTAAGATCAGGAACATGACAAGGATGTCCACTCTCACTAATTTTATTCAACATAGTTTTGGAAGTCCTAGCCACAACAATCAGAGAACAAAAAGAAATAAAATTAACCCAAATTGGAAAAGAAGTAAATCTGTCACTCTGCAGATGACATGATAATATACATAGAAAATTCTAAGGATGCTACCAGAAAACTCCTAGAGCTCATCAATGAATTTGGTAAAGTTGCAGGATACAAAATTAATATGCAGAAATCTCTTGCACTTCCTATACACTAACAATGAAAGATCAGAAAGAGAAATTAAGGAACAATACCATTTACCATTTCATTGAAAAGAATAAAATATCTAGGAATAATCCTATTTAAGAGACAAAAGACCAGTACTCAGAAAACTATAAGATACTAATAAAAGAAATCAAAGATGACACAAACAGATGGAGAGTTACACTGTGTTCTTGGATTGGAAAAATCAGTATTGGCAAATGACTATAATATCCAAAGTAATCTACAGGTTCAATGCAATCCCTAACTAAATACATTTTTGACTGAATTAGAAGAAAACATTTTACAATTCGTATGGGAACACAAAAGACCCTGAATAGCCAAAGCAATTTGAGAAAGAAAAATGGAGCTGGAGGAATCAGGTTCCCTGACTTCAGACTATACTACAAAACTACAGTAACCAAAAGAGTATGGTACTGGCACAAAAACAGAAATATAGATCAATGTAACAGGATAGAAAGTCCAGAGATAAATACAAGCACATATGGTTACCTAATCTATGACAATGGAGGCAAGAATACACAATGGAGAAAAGACAGTCTCTTCATTAAGTGGTGCTGGGAAAACTGGACAGCTACATGTAAAAGAATGAAACTAGAACACTACCTAACATGATACACAAAAATACAGTCAAAATGGATTAAATATCTAAATATAAGGCTGGATACTATTAAAGTTTTAGAGAAAACCATAAGTAGAACCCTCTATGACATAAGCAGAACCCTCTATGACATAAATTGCAGCAAGATTTTTTTGATCAACATCCTAGAGTAATGAAAATAAAAACAAAAATTTAAAAATGGGGTAAACTTAAAAGCTCTTGAACAGCAGAGGAAACCACAAACAAAACAAAAAACAGCCCACAGAAAGGGAGAAAATATTTGCAAATTAAGTGACTGACAAGGGATTAAGTGACTGACAAGGGATTAATCTCCAAAATATACAAACAGCACATACAGCTCAATATCAAAAAAACAAACAAACAATGCAATCAAAAAATGGGCAGAAGATCTAAATAGACATTTCTCCAAAGAACACATACAGATGAACAAAAAGCACATGAAAAGATGTTAAACATCACTAATTATTAGAGAAATACAAGCCAAAACTACAATGACTATCAACTCACAAAAGTCATAATGGCCATCATCAAAAAATCTACAAACAATAAATGCTGGAGACGGTGTGGAGAAAAGGGAACTATTCTCACAGTGTTGTGGGAATGTAAATTGGTACAGCCACTATGGAGAACAGTATGGAAGTTCCTTAAAAAATGAAAAATAATGTTGTCATATGACCGAGAAATTCTACTCCTAGACATATGTCCAGACAAAAACACGGTTCAAAATGATACAGGCACCTCAATGTTCATTGCAGCACTGTTTACAGTAGCCAAGACATGGAAGCAATCTAAATGTTCACCAGCAGAGGAATGGATAAGGAAAATGTGGTACATATATATAATGGACTATTATTCTACCTTAAAAAGAATGAAATAATGCCATTTACAGCAACATGGATGGACCTAGAGTTTGTCATACAGAGTGAAGTTAAGTCAGACAAAGAAAGATAAATATCACATGACATCACTTATAGGTGGAATCTAAAAAAAATGGCACAGAGGGGAGACCTTCAAGATGACAGAAGAGTAAGACTTGGAGATCACCTTCCTCTCCACAAATACATCAACAACACATCGGCACAGGGAACAACTCCTACAGAACACCTACTGAATGCTGGCAGAAGACCTGACTTCACAAAAGGCAAGAAATTCCCCATGTGCCTGGGTAGGGCAAAAGAAAAAACAGAGACAAAAGAACAAGGATGGGACCGGCACCTCTGGGAGGGAGCTGTGAAGGAGGAAATGTTTCCACACACTAGGAAGCCCTTTACTAGCAGAGTTGGGTGGGAGGGATGGTGGTGGAGGGGAAGCTTTGGAGCCATGGAGGAGAGCACAGCAATAGGAGTGCTGAGAGCAATGTGGAGAGACTCCCACACAGAGGATTGGTGACAACCAGCACTCACAAGCCCAAGAGGCTTGTCTGCTCACCCTCCACCTGGGACGGGTGGGGCCTTGAAGGTGAGTCTCTGGATTCGCAGTACAGACCCAGGAAAAGGGATGGGGTTGGCTGCATGAACACAACCTGAAGAGGGCTAGTGTCACAGCTAGCCAGGAAGGAGTCCAGGAAAAAGTCTGAAACTGCCTAAGATGCAAGAGAACAATGTTTCAGGGTGTGCAAGGAGAAGGGATGCAGAGCACCACCTAAAAGAGCTACTGAGATGGGCATCAGCCATGGCTACCAGCGTGGACCACAGAGATGGGCATGAAAAGCTAAGGCTGCTGCTGCAGCCATCAAGAAGCCTATGTGCAAGTACAGGTCACTATCCACATATCACCTCCTGGGAGCCAGTGCAGCCCACCACAGCCAGGGTCCCATGATCCAGGGATAATTTCTCCAGGAGAACACATGTCATGCCTCAGGCTGTTGCAACATCATGCTGGCCTCTGCCACCACAGGCATTCCATACCCCTCCCTCCCCACAGCCTGAGTGAGCCAGAGCCCCCTAATCAGCTGCTACTTTAATCCCCTTCTGTCTGAGCAAAGAAAAGACATCCTCAGGCGACCTACACACAGAGGCAGGGCCAAATCCAAAGCTGAACCACAGGAGTTGTGCAAACAAAGAAGAGAAAGGGAAATATCATCCAGCAGCCACAGGAGCAGTGGATTAAATCTCCAGAGTCAACTTGCTGTACGCTGCATCTGTGGAATACCTGAATAGACAATGAATGGAGGAGGTGGACTTTGGGATCAATTATATATATATATATTTTTTCCCTTTTTCTCTTTTTGTGAGTGTGTAGTATATGCTTCTGTGTGTGCTTTTGTCTGTATATCTTTGCTTTTACCATTTGTCCTAGGGTTCTGTCTTTCCTTTTCTTTTTTTTTTTCTTAATTATAGATTTTAGCATGTTATCATTGGTGGATTGGATTTTTGGTTTGTTTGTTCTCTTCTTTTTTCTTTCCTTTTTTTAATTTTTAAATTATTTTTTAATATTTTTTTTTATTTTAATAATTTTATTTTACCTTTCTTTCTTTCTTTTCTTCTCCCTTTTATTCTGAGACATGTGGTTGACAGACTATTGGTGTTCCAGCCAGGCCCCAAGGCTCTGCTTCAGAGGTGGGAGAGCCAAGTTCAGGGTACTGGTACACCACAGACCTCCCAGCTCCACATAATATCACATGGCAAAAATCTCCCAGAGATATCCATTGCAATGTCAAGACCCAGCTCCATTCAACGACCAGAAAGCTACAGTGCTGGACACCCTATGTCAAACAACTAGCAAGACAGGGAGATAACTCCACCCATTAGCAGAGAGGCTGCCTAAAATCTTAATAAGGTACAAGATGCCCCAAAACACACCACCAGATGTGGACCTGACCACCAGAAAGACAAGATCCAGTCTCAGCCACCAGAACAGAGGCAGTAATCCCCTCCACCAGGAAGCCTACACAACCCACTGAAACAACTGTAGCCAGTGGGGGCAGAAACAAAAAACAACAGGAACTACAAACCTGAAGCCTGCAAAAAGGAGACCCCAAACCCAGTAAAATAAGCAAAATGAAAAGACAGAAAAACACACAAATGATGAAGGAACAAAGTAAAAACCCAGCAGACTTAACAAATGAAGAGGAAATAGGCAGTCTACCTGAAAAAGAATTCAGAATAATGATACTAAAGATGATAAAAAATATTGGAAATAGAATGGAGAAAATACAAGAAACAAGGACCTAAACAATGTTTAACAAGGACCTAGAAGAACTAAAGAGCAAACAAACAAACAGTGATGAACAACACAATAAATGAATTAAAAAATTCTCTAGAAGGGATCAAGAGCAGAATAACTGAGGCAGAAGAACAGATAAGTGACCAGGAAGATAAAATAGTGGAAATAACTACTGCAGAGCAGAATAAAGTAAAAAGAATGAAAAGATTTAAAGACAGTCTCAGAGACCACTGGAACAACATTACATGCAACAACATTAGAATTATAGGGCTGCAGAAGAAGAAGAGGAAAAGAAAAGGACTGAGAGAATATTTGAAGAGATTATTGTTGAAAACTTCCCTAATATGGGAAAGGAAATAGTTAATCAATTCGAGGAAGCACAGAGAGCCCCATACAGGATTAATCCAAGGAGAAACACACAAAGGCACACGTTAATCAAACTATCAAATATTAAATACAAAGAAAAAATATTAAAAGCAGCAAGGGAAAAACAACAAACAACACACATGGGAATCTCCATAATGTTGACAGCTGATCTTTCAGCAGAAACTCTGCAAGCCAGAAGGGAGTGGCAGGACATATTTAAGGTGTTGAAGGAGAAAAGCCTACAACCAAGATTACTCTAACCAGCAAGGATCTCATTCAGATTTGATGAAGAAATTAAAACTTTTACAGACAAGGAAAAGCTAAGAGAATTCACCACCACCAAACCAGCTTTATAACACATGCTAAAGGAACTTCTCTAGGCAAGAAACACAAGAGAAGGAAAAGACCTACAAAAACAAACCCAAAACAATTAAGAAAATGGTAATAGGAACATACATATCGATAATTACCTTAAATGTACATGGATTAAATGTTCCAACCAAAAGACGTAGACTGGCTGAATGGTTACAAAAACAAGACCCATATATATGCTGTCTACAAGAGACCCACTTCAGGCCTAGGGACACATACAGACTGAAAGTGAGGGGATGGAAAAAGATATAACATGTAAATGGAAATCAAAAGAAAGCTGGAGCAGCAATTCTCATATCAGACAAAATAGACTTTAAAACAAAGACTATTACAAGAGAAACAGAAAGGCACAACATAATGATCAACAGACCAATCCAAGAAGAAGATATAACAGTTGTAAATATTTATGCACCCAACATAGGAGCACCTCAATACATAAGGCAAATACTAACAGTCAAAAAGGGAAATTGACAGTAACACATTCTTAGTAGGGGACTTTATCACCCCAATTTCATGAATGGACAGATCATCCAAAATGAAAATAAATAAGGAAACACAAGCTTTAAATGATACATTAAACAAGATGGACTTAATTGATATTTATAAAACATTCCATCCATAAACAACAGAATACACTTCTAAAATGTGCATGAACATTCTCCAAGATAGATCATATCTTGGGTCACAAATCAAGCCTTGATAAATTTAAGAAAATTGAAATCTTATCAAATATCTTTATTGAACACAATGCTATGACACTAGATATCAATTTCAGGAAAAAATCTGGAAAAATACAAACACATACAAGCTAAACAATACACTACTTAATACCAAGAGATCACTGAATAAATCAAAGAGGAAATAAAAAAATACCTAGAAACAAATGACAATGAAAACCTATAGGATGCAGCAAAAGCCGTTCTAACAGGGAAGTTTATAGGAATACAATCCTACCTTAAGAAAGAAGAAACATCTCAAATAAACAACCTAACCTTACACCTTAAATAATTATAGAAGGAAGAACAAAAAACGCCCAAAATTAGCAAAAGGAAAGAAATCATAAAGATCAGATCAGAAATAAATGAAAAAGAAATGAAGGAAACAATAGCAAAGATCAATAAAACTAAAAGCTGGTTCTTTGAGAAGATAAACAAAATTGATAAACCATTAGCCACATTTATCAGAAAAAAAGGGACAGGACTCAAATCAATAGAATTAGAAATGAAAAAGAAGAAGTAACAATAGACACTGCAGAAGTACAAAGGATCATGAGAGATTACTCCAAGCAACTCTATGCCAATAAAAAGGACAACCTGGAAGAAATGGACAAATTCTAAGAAATGCACAACCTTCCTAGACTGAACCAGGGAGAAATAGAAAATATGAACAGACCAATCATAAGCAATGAAATTGAAACTGTGATTAAAAATCTTCCAAAAAACAGAAGCCCAGGACCAGATGGCTTCACAGGCGAATTCTATCAGACATTTAGAGAAGAGCTAACACCTATCTTTCTCAAACTCTTCCAAAATATAACAGAGGGAGGAACACTCCCAAACTCATTCTACGAGGCCACCATCACCGTGATACCAAAAGCAAAGATGTCACAAAGAAAGAAAACTACAAGCCAATATCACTGATTAATATAGATGCAAAAATCCTCAACAAAATACTAGCAAACAGAATCCAACAGCACATGAAAAGGATCATACACCATGATCAAGTGGGGTTTATCTCAGGAATGCAAGGATTCTTCAATATATGCAAATCAATCAATGTGATACACCATATTAACAAATTGAAGGAGGAAAAGCATATGATCATCTCAATAGATGCAGAGAAAGTTTTTGACAAATTTCAACATCCATTTTTGATGAAAACCCTCCAGAAAGTAGGCATAGAGGGAACTTACCTCAACATAATAAAGGCCATATATGACAAACCCACAGCCAACATAATAAAGGTCATATATGACAAACCCACAGCCAACATCATCCTCAATGGAGAAAAACATTAACCATTTCCACTAAAATCAGGAACAAGACAAGGTTGCCCACTCTCACCACTATTATTTACATAGTCTTTGAAGGTTCAGACATAGCAATCAGAAAAGAGAAATAAATAAAAGGAATACAAATCAGAAAAGAAGAAGTAAAGCTGTCATTGTTTGCAGATGACATGATACCATACATAGAAAATCCTAAAGATGCTACCAGAAAGCTTCTAGAGCTAATTAATGAATGTGGTAAAGTAGCAGGATACAAAATTAATGCACAGAAATCTCTTGCATTCCTATACACTAATGATGAAAAATCTGAAAGAGAAATTAAGGAAACACTCCCATTTACCATTGCAACAAAAAGAATAAAATGCCTAGGAATAAAACTACCTAAGGAGAAAAAAGACCTGTATGCAGAAAATTATAAGACACTGATGAAAGAAATTAAAGTGGATCCAAAGAGATGGAGAAATATACCATGTGGGTGGATTGGAAGAATCAACATTGTAAAAATGACTATGCTACCCAAAGTAATCTACAAATTCAATGCAATCCTTATGAAACTACCAATGGCATTTTTCTGAGAACTAGAACAAAACATTTCACAATTTGTATGGAAACACAAAAGACCCCGAATAGCCAAAGCTATGTTGAGAAAGAAAAACGGAGCTGGAGGAATCAGGCTCCCAGACTTCAGACTATACTAGAAATCTGCAGTAATCAAGATAGTATGGTACTGGCATAAAAACAGAAATATAGATCAATGGAAGAGGACAGAAAACCCAGAGATAAACCCACGCACATATGGTCACCTTATCTTTGATAAAGGAGACAAGAATATACAATGGAGAAAAGACAGCCTCTTCTATAAGTGGTGCCTGGAAAACTGGACAGCTACGTGTAAAAGAATTAAATTAGAACATTCTCTATCACCATACACAAAAATAAACTCAAATTGTATTAAAGACCTAAGTGTAAGTCCAGACACTAGAAAACTCTTACAGGAAAACTTAGGCAGAACACTCTATGACATATATCACAGGAAGATCCTTTTTGACCCACCTCCTACAGAAATGGAAATAAAACCAAAAATAAACAAATGGGACCTAATGAAACTTAAAAGCTTTTGCACAGCTAAGGAAACCATAAACAAGACCAAAAGACAACCTCAGAATGGGAGAAAATATTTGCCAACGAAGCAACTGACAAAGGATTAATCTCCAAAATTTACTAGAAGCTCAATATCAAAGAAACAAACAACCCAATCCAAAAATGAGCAGAAGACCTAAATAGACATTTCTTCAAAGAAGATATACAGATTGCCAGCAAATACATGAATGAATGCTCAACATCATTAATCATTAGAGAAATGCAAATCAAAACTACAGAGATATCTTTCAGTGGTCAGAATGGCCATCATCAAAAAATCTACAAACATTAAATTCTGGAGGGGGTGTGGAGAAAAGGGAACCCTCCTGCACTGTTGGTGGGAATGTAAATTGATACAGTCCCTATGGAGAACAGTATGGAGGTTTCTTAAAATACTAAAAATAACACTACCATATGACCCAGCAATCTCACTTCTGTACATATACACTGAGAAATCCATTATTCAAAAGGAGTCATGTACCACAGTGTTCACTGCAGCTCTATTTACAAGAGCCAGGACATGGAAGCAAGCTAAGTGTCCATCAGAGATGAATGGATAAAGAAGATGTGAGATATATATATATATATACAATGGAATATTACTCAGCCATAAAAAGAATGGAATATATATATATATATATATATATATATATATATATACAATGGAATATTACTCAGCCATAAGAAGAAATGAAATGAGTTATTTGTAGTGAGGTGGATGGACCAATTTTCTGTCATACAGAGTGAAGTAAGTCAGAAAGAGAAAAACAAATATAGTATGCTAACACATATATATGGAATCTAAAAAAAAAAAATCATGGAGAACCTAGGGGCAAGAGGGAATAAAGTCACAGACATACTAGAGAATTGACTTGAGGATATGGGGTGGGCAAAGGGTAAGCTGTGACAAAGTGAGAGAGTGGCATGGACATATATATACACTACCAAACTTAAAATGGATAGCTAGTGGGAAGCAGCCGCATAGCCCAGAGAGATCAGCTCTGTGCTTTGTGACCACCTAGAGGGGTGGGATAGGGAGAGTGGGAGCGAGGGAGATGCAAGAGGGAAGAAATATGGGGCCATATGTATAACTGATTCACTATCTTATAAAGCAGAAACTAACACACCATGGTAAAGCAATTATACTCCAATAAAGATGTTAAAAAAAAAGATAAGATTTTGATCTCTTATCCAACTTTGTATGTGTCTGTTATCTAAACATTTTCATTATCTTCAAATAAACAATATTTATAACTTAATAAACCTAATATACATTAGTTCTTCTCGGCCTAATAGCAAAATCCAGATAACTCAGAAATAGAAGCTTTTTTAAGTTGTAGAATTCTATAAGCTTTACAGGTAAAGTTCTATATAACGAACAGTATGAAACGAACCACCACAGAACTTCTGAGAAATAGAAGTAATACTATTCCTTCTAAATAATTGTAAGAATTATTGTAATCTAAGAAAGTTAAATTACTTTTCCATTTCTGGGAAACAAAACTGTCAGATAATATGCAAAACATTTTTTCCAGGAAATGTGATAACACACTTAAAGGTAATTTATTAACATAATTAAAGAATCCATTTCCAAAAGATATTCTAGGCAGGGTGAGTGGCAGTAGCAAAATCACTGAAATAGAAAAGTTTGGGCTTCAGAAATACTTGATCACTATCTTAGAGAACCTGTATGAAAGTAGTGGGTTTGGGGCTGATAGAAAATTAAAAGACCTTGATCTGGGGTAATGTATTGTTATCACTCATTAGATAATGAGTACCAATGAAGTTCTCAAACAAGAGAGTTCTTGAAAAAAATAATTTGGCAAAGAACTGTTGGGAAAAATTGAAGTTAGAAAAAAAAAAAGTGTGGGAATGCCATCAAGAAATATGCTAAGTGAAATCAGCCAAACACAAAAAGAAAAAAAAAAGAAACTGTATGATATATCTTATATTTTGTATCTAAAAAGTTGAATACCTAGAAGCAGAGAGTAGACTGGTGGTTACCAGGGGTGGGGAGGTGGGAAAAATTCGGTGATGTTTGTCAAAGTGTGTAAAGTTGAAGTTATGTAAGACGAATAAGTCTATAGGTTCAATGTACAGCATGATAACTCTAGTTAAAAATATTGCATAGCATACTGGAAATTAGCTAAGAGGGTAGATTTCATATGCTTTTATCACACATACAAAAAATGTTAACTATGTGAGGGCATGATATTTTAGCTTGAGTATGGTATTCATTTCACTATGTATGTGTATCATCATGTTCACCTTACATATAATTTTTATTATCAAAAGGAAGTATACATCTAGTTATGTAATTTTGTTAATTAAAACTTTACACTGCCTTTCCATTGCTCTTACGTACAAAATTTATTCATCTATCCATCTGTCCATCCATCCATTTATCTATACACTCAATTATTCAACAAGTATTTTAAAAGCAGAAGAAAGATGGATAGAAAGACAATACAATAAAAAGTATGTGGTCAGAGACATAAAGAGACCAGAGATTGGGTACAATAAAATCCTGGAGCAGAGAGAGTCTGGCTGAGGTTCTAATGAAAATTATTGCAGAGAGTTAGAGGAAATTGAGATAAAGAATGGAGCTTCCAATTTGGAGATTTTAAAGTCACATGAAGGCAGCCTTCAAATGATCACTGTTGTGAGAATGTAAGTGTAAAGTATAAAGCCAGAAGAAAAGTGAGTAAAGTATCAGTAGGTGGTAAGAAAATGGAAAAAGTGAGTATACAGTACTATTTTAAGAAATGAACTTTTAAATGGTTATAACACAGCTATGATCACTTTTATTGATCTTATACAGGTTCCTCAATGTTCTCCATCCCACTTCATAATCAATTATTGATTTATTTGCTTTAAAAATTTCCAGCTTTATTGAGGTATATTTGACATATAGATTTATATATGTTTAAGGTGTACAGCGTTATGTTTTGATTTATGTACATATTGTGAATTGATTACCACTATAATGTTAGTTAACACATCTGTTACCTCACATAGTTAACATTTGCGTGTGTGTGTGTGAACACTTAACAACTTTCAAGTATATCATACAGTATTTTTTACTATAGTCACCATGCTGTACATTAGCTCCCCAGAATTTATTCATCTTGTAACTAGAAATGTGTACCCTCTGATCAGCATCTGCTCATTTCCTCTACTTCATAGCCCTTGGCAAGCACCATTCTACACTCTGTTTTTATGAGTTAGATTTTTTTTTAAGATTCCACATATGATGAGATCATGCAGTATTTTTCTTTCTCTATCTGATTTATTTCACTTAGCATATTACCCCCAAGGTCCATTCATGTTGTTACAATAGCAGGATTTTATTTTTATGGCTAGATGGTATTCCACTGTAAATGTATACCACATTTTAAAAATGCATTCATCCTTCAGTGGATTCTTAGGCTGTTTCTACGTCTGGCTATTGTGAATATTACAGTAAACATGGGGGTGCACTAACTTTGAGATAGTTATTTTAATTCCTTCAGTTATATCCATAGAAGTTGGATTACTAGACCATATGGTAGTTCTATTTCTTTATGTTTTGAGGAACCTCCATACTCTTTTCCATAGTGACTGTACCAATCACAATCAACTCTTTGAAAGAGTGGGTCTAAAACAAGACTAATGCACAAGGTTTGCATGGAAGCCTTATGATCAGAAGCATTGTTATAGATTTGTTCTGTTCCTTGACAATGAATATGTTGAGGTACCTCCCAGTACCTCAGATTGTGGCCTTATTGGAACTAGAGTTACTGCAGTAGATTAGTTAAGATGAGGTCATACTGAAGTGGGCTAGACCCATAATCCAATAGGACTGGAGTCTTTATAAAAAGGTGAAATTTGGAAACAGATACACAGAAGAACTCCATGTAAACATGAATCACAAATTGTTACATCTACAGTTCAAGTAGTGCCAAAGACTGCTAAGAGAAAGGCATGGAACTGATTCTCTCTTACAACTTTCAGAAGGAACCAACTCTGCCAGCACCTTACCTTGATCTCAAACTTCTAGCCTCCAGAAATGTGAGACAATAAATTTCTATTGTTTAAGCCACTCAATTTTGTGATACTTTGTTATGGTAGTCTTAGCAAACTGCTATAGCAATCAAGGACTAAATCTATGGAAGCTGGATTCTATTTTCAAATATGACACCAAAATTGAATCAAAGTTAGACGATCTAGAGACCATGAAGTCAGTGAAACACATTGAGAAAAGGAGTACAGATATTAAAATTGAATATTTCATTGATTTCTGAAAAAATGGAGCTGTAGGTCACATGTGTGCCTGTGTGCCTGTTGGCTGTTTAAAGAAAGAGCTTGGCTAGACAGTTTCTTTGGGATTTCTGACTTTTCCTTTACCTATAACTATTTCCCATAGTTATTTATGAGTCATGGGCTCCTGTGCTTGACAAAATATATTAAAATAATCAAAGCAAAGATAATCTAGACCTAGAGTCAGTCACACTTGGGATTTTAGTTTGCTAAAATTTTACATCTACAGGCATCTTCCTGCCTTGACCATTTCTGCCTTCTCTTGCTATATTCCTACTTTTTGTGTTTTCAGCTTTCTCCAATTTAGTCAGAACTGAAATTGTGTAAGCTTCATTTCAAGAACTTGAGGTCCAGATCTCTGGCTGTTTATGACTTGCAGAAGTCCTTAACCCTTAGCCGGTTCATCTCAGCCTGAGCTACTGCCCAGTTTGACTGCTGACCAGCTTTATTCATCTGCTCTTCAAGTCTAGAATATAAAAGTGAGATTGGATTTTTATGCTTACATCAAACAATAGAAAAGTCTCCTGCTACTTCTGAATTCAGGTGAAGAATTTTTGAAGTCATTTCTTCTTGTAGTGCACAACTTGATATGTAGCACAGCTGGAGTAGCATAGATTTTGTTTATTGTCTGATGGCTGAGTCTACAAAGGTAAGTATGTTTTATAGTCAGTAAGCAAATTTATTTTTTACATAAAGTGTATGCAAAGGAGCATAAATTTTCACGATTCCTTAAAATCATATTTTGTAAGAAATGTGTAGGTGATGAGATGTTATTTTAAAGTAGGTTAAATTTTTTCTTGATATTTTAAGATTGTTCTGAGTTTTTAAATGATTTATTATCATTTGAAATCTTTGCTAATAAAATGTTACAAAGCTACAAGTTTTCTATGTCTAATGCTTTATACTATTTGAAGATACTCTGTATTAAAAATGAAGAACTACATTTATGAAATATCCCATTATAGCTAAGCATAAAAAATCCTCATTACCCTTGACCATACATTTTTTATATTCCTGGCTGTAACACCAAGACAGGTGTTTAGGGACAAGATCTTTCTCTCAGTGTTTACTCAGCATTTGTTTGCCCAGTAACCTCTCTGTGGCTCTTCATATACTTCTGCCCTCCATGACAATTCAGTTCATGTTAACATTTAATGAAACCTCTCTGCTTTCACTAAACTATAGGTGATTTTGCTTTCTTCCAATTTTGTTTTGATTGAGACATTTGTGTTGGGGATTTCCCATTCTTTCAAGTACCCTAAGTATTTCTGTACAGAGCAGATTTATTTTTGAATAGTTATTTAATAATACCATTTATATTGTAAAACTAAGAAGACATGAAATGAAAAAGATGGGAAAGAAAACTAAGAAAAGAGTAAAGGAGCAAAAAAGGAAGAATTAATCTGTAACAATATATAGCTATCTATTAGGACAGAAAACCAGTGTGGGAGACCAAAAAATAATGGTGTTGGAGAGTGATGCTTAGTTCCAACCCCTCGGCCTCTCATGAGGAAGGACTCTCTAGTGTAATCCTGACCTGTCTCCCTATGCCTTTTTGTCTCTACTCCCTGGGATAGAGGTATATTTAGGTGACTGATGAATTTGAGAAAATGAATTGTTTATTCTTGCCCATTGCCAACTGCATTTGCTTTGCGTTTACATGACATTAGTTTTAGAGGCACAGCTCTTTTGGAGAAACTCTGGAGTATTTCAGCATGGTTAATGACTAGATGGATAAACTTAATTCTGGAGTACAGCATTAAGAAGCCACTGTTGCCATAGAACTAAGCCAAGCTCTTCAAACAGTCTTACCTGTTATGAAGCTGGCATTTTGATTTCCATTTGTGTGATTCCTGCTTCTCTCTCTCCATTATTTCTATATTTGCCAAGAAAATAGGGAAGTTACTTATTGATTATAGAACTCCAAAAGTAAACAGTGGAGTGTATTATGGGGAGTTTTTGACTTCCATCTAAACTTTCTTAGTTGGATGGTAGAGCCTGTCAATGGGAACTGCCCAGTCCCACCGCTCCCCCCACCCCCAACAAACACCCTGTAAGTGAACTGTTCCATTCGGCCTTGTTGGAGAGACAGTGATTCCTATGCCATGTTTTGTATCACATTGTATAACCCCTTGACAACACACAACTAGACTGGTTTGGCTTTAATCTTGAAGCCAGGTTTGGGAATCTGCCCTGACATAGGCAATAGTCAACTATGAGAGGATATCTTTAAGAAGTTCTCTACTTTATAATAAACTAATATAGAACTAAAATAAAGTTCTAAATCCCAATTTTCATATTTATTATTTGCTCATTACACAACAGGTTTTACAAAATATATAATCCTCTAGAAATTACAAAGTTTATATAGGTTAAAAACACTGGCCTTCAAGATTTATAGAAATTCTTATAAGTTATATTAACAACTAATAAATATTGTTAATATTAGGCACTCATGATGTTTTATGAAAGAAACATTGCTCTTTAAAATATTGTTTTCTTTGTTTTTTTAAAGAGATGATGTTATGAATTTATACTTTTGTCCTCTTTGATCCAATCACACCATATGCCACAGTTTCATTTTATAAGCTCCTAGAATTTTGGATGTATTTCCAATAGAAAAATGGAATTTGGGATTAACTTCTGTTGTTACTGAGCACTGCTAATCTATCTAGAGTAAAGATGTTCAATTTTCATATGTAATAAAACAGATTGAAACTGTAGGAAAAAGAATGTTAGGAGACACAATTCATAATTTTAAGAATGAAGCATTAATGTAAAAGAAAAATAGCTATTGATTGACCCATTCACCAAATATTTATAAAGCAACTTTTACATGACAGTGTTAAGCCATCTGCTAGGCATAGAGCCATGAACATGATAGAAAAGGATGCTCTTCCTATTCCACTTTAGTGGCAAGATATAAAAGATGGATAAATACCTAACAATATTTTTTTAAAAATACCATCCAATAATATATACATATGGACACTCAGGTATGGAAATTAACTTGGTGACTACAGAGTCTTAAGGATAATTAATTCAAGAGAATACTTATTTGGCCTTAAAGTTTCAACTATTTGTCTTTAAAGCTGAAACCCAATGTTTAGATAGAAACCCTGAGACAGAGTTATGTCTATTAGAAGAATCAAGTACCATCTGGCTTTCTTTTAGGAGGGCCTCATCTTCTGCTACCCCATTTACCTTTCTGGTTATTGATTTAGTCATTCAGCCTATACTTTGCCATCTTACCCATTGGACTTTCTGTCCTTTCTGTAATATCTGCTGTTTAACTCTGGTTTTGACCCTGGACTCTGCCGTGGCCATGTCTGTATTTATTTGCTGCTGACTCAGTGCTGGTCTCCTGTGCCCTTGACTTCTGCCTTTCTGTGTTCACCTTCGAGCTTTTAAGTAATAATTACTATGGATAAGTTTTGGATATAACCACTATACCATCTTAATTTCAGCTCACTTCACCTGTGTCTTATCCCTTTAACAATAAATAAAGAAACTGTCACTTGTTTAGAACAAGACCTGAAAGCTATTAAATTGTTTAATGTTAGCTTATTGATATTGTAATTATGTGTAAATTTTAGGGAAATAATCTTTTGTGTTTGAGCTGCAATAGACTTTTGTTAACACAAAGCTCTCTTGACAACTTGAAGTTAAGAGTTTAAAGCAATGGATATTTGAGTTTGTTTGTTTGTTTTTTGAAAAATGACTTAAGTGAGATCAAAAGCCAGCTTCACTAAATACCCATAGATTATACCATATATATTTTAGAATATTTGGTTTGAGAAGTAGATGTTGAAATTGAATGATTTGCTGACTTAGCCCTACCTGCACTCCCGTTTGGATCATTTAGGATTTTCAGGGGTTTTTGTTTTGTTTTTTGTTGTTAGTTTTTTCAATTAAATTCCACAGCTATTCTTTCCAAAAAGAAATGTTGTAAATGTAAGGACTAAAGGAAAAAGAATATATTTTTTTCCAAGAAGATGGTTTTCACAAAACTTGACATCCTGAAAAACAGACTTTTATGTGTTGTTTATAAGATGTTGTTCTTTGGGCCAAAAAGTCAGATGCTAATAAATGAGCCAGATTGTCCCCAGTGCCCGAGTCACTCTGAAAACTCAGCATAGCCAGCTGGGTTCAGCCAGCCTTGATGAACACAGGAGGAGTCCCCTGTGGTGAAAGGGAGCAGGGAATTGAGAACAAAGAAGTGAAAGGTTGTTTTTCAGTCTTATGAGTCAAATCTCCTTGATACACTGGTGTCACTGAAGAGAAAAAATATGAATGAATAGTATAATTGCTCTTAACCAGTTATACTAATATCAGGACCACAGTAAACAAACAAAAAAGTGGATGCCTAAATTAGACAAGCAAATACAGTTTAAACAGAATTTAGAATTTGAAAGGAGGAAAAGAAAATGACAATAAAAAACTAAAACAAAGGGTAAAATGAAAGCTTTCCAACCTTCATATTTAATTCTTAAGGCAAGAGTTAACAAATCTAAATTGAACCAAGAAACATAAATATATTAACACCATGTCAAAACTAGGACTATTCTAACCTTTTATTTTTCTACAAGAATGCAAATGGGAGATAAGTTTAATCTTCCTTATTTTGGTAAACAAATCTGGGGAGAAAATAGATTAACTGAGAAAGTAAATGTTTGTGAACTCATGCGTCCATTAAAGTATATATAATGGGTAATTAGCACCCCTGAAGTGTTCTAAATGCCACTTATTTAGTGACTATTCTCTGACAAGATGAAATTCACACGGAAATGCTTTCTTCCTGTTGGAAAATAAAAAATGTAATCCATGCTCTTAACGGCCAGGCTAGGAATGGGGGGAGTGCTGAGTAGCAGAACCAGATTGAAAAACCTTGGATATTTCAAAGTAAAGCTAATGAAACACAATTCTGAGCTAAGCACACCTACAGGCTTGAATTTATAGCTTTGCACAAAAAGTGAATCTTTGTGAAGAAGCTAGCAACAATAAACTTACTTGCATTTTTTTCTCATGTTGGTCACAAAGTGATGACTGTAGCTGTTTGTTTGACAAGACTAATTAGTGCCTTTGATTCCACAGTTTGCCTGAAGTTTTGCTCCTAGTAGCTTTCCCTTTCATTTGATCCTGCTGTGATGGTAACATAGCAACTGTTAATTTTAAATATATTGCTCTCTATCAATGGATAGCACACTACATTTTCTTAAGTCTATTTCCGGCCTGACCATCCCCCTTACCTGCACACCACAGGCCACATCAGGGAAGTTCTGCAAAATTAAATTTCATACACAGAACTACATAGATGTAGCATAAATAAAATACTTAATAGAAAATAAAGTGATCAAATATCTAACAGACAGTGTTTTTATATGTTCTTTCCTGGTTTAAATCAGCAATTTTTATTATGTATCCACTGATGTAGAGGACTTTATGGGTTAGAGATCTCTTTAGAGATGAGAACTTTGTAATAAAGTAAAAGACATTTTACACCCTCAGAGAGTTTATTTTCTAACATGGCAATAGAATAATGATATTAACAGGAACTACAGAACATTTTCTCCTTGTGGGTATTTGGTATCTAAGTCCTTTCCCAGCCAACAGATTAATTGCTCTTCTTCAAGAAGGGAAAAAATGAGAATGATTAAATGTACAAGTAAATATGAGGGGCCGCATTAATGAAATGTTTCAGAGTAACTGCAGCCGAGTTGCTAATTTTCCCTTATCTTGGAAATAATGTGACAGCAAAATGACATTGATGACTACTGAAAAAAAGTCAGCTTAATATCAATATTATAGTTGTTCCATTATTGCAACAGCAAAGTCATGAGCTTTTTTCTCTATATCTCTGAACTTATAAAAATAATACCCTGGGGCTTCCTTGGTGGTGCAGTGGTTGAGGGTCCGCCTGCCGATGCAGGGGACACGGGTTTGTGCCCTGGTCCGGAAAGATCCCACATGCCGCGGAGAGGCTGGACCCATGAGCCATGGCGCTGAGCCTGCTCATCCAGAGCCTGTGCTCTGCAATGAGAGAGGCCACAACAATGAGAGGCCCACATAACACAAAAAATAAATAAATAATAATACCTTTTCAGAGGAGCTAAGATGGCAGAAGAGTAAGGCACAGAGATCACCTTCCTCCCCACAAATACATCAGAAATACATCTACATGTGGAATAACTCCTACAGAAAAACCTACTGAATGCTGGCAGAAGACCTCAGACCTCCCAAAAGGCAAGAAACTCCCCACATAGGGCAAATAATAATAATAATAATAATAAACAGAGACAAAAGAATAGGGATGGGAACTGCACCAGTGGGAGGGAGCCATGAAGCAGGAAAGGTTTCCACACACTAGGAAGCCCCTTCACGGGCAGAGACTGTGGGTGGCGGAGGGGGGGCGGGAAGCTTTGGTGCCACGGAGGAGAGCACAGCAACAGGGGTGTGGAGGGCAAAGCGGAGAGATTCCTGCACAGAGGACCAGTGCCGACCAGCACTCACCAGCCCTAGAGGCTTGGCTGCTCACCTGCCTGGGCGGGCAGGGCAGGGAGCTGAGGCTCAGGCTTCAGTCAGATCGCAGGAAGAGGACTGGGGTTGGCTATGTGAACACAGCCTGAAGGGGGCTAGTGTGCCACAGCTGGCCAAGAGGGAGTCCAGGAAAGTCTGGAGCTGCTGAAGAGACAAGAGACTTTTTCTTGGCTCTTTGTTTCCTGGTGCACGAGGAGAGGGGATTCAGAGTGCCGCTTAAAGGAGCTCCAGAGATGGGCGAAAGCCACAGCTATCAGCGCGGAACACAGAGATGGGCATGAGATGCTAAGGCTACTGCTGCCGCCACCAATAAACCTGTGTGCCAGCACAGGTCACTCTCCACACATCCCACCACTGCCAGGGTCCCATGATCCAGGGAACACTACCACGGGAGAATGCACGGTGCACCTCAGGCTGGTGCAACGTCACGCTGGCCTCTGCCACCGCAGGCTATCTCTGCATCCGTACCCCCCTTCCACCCAGCCTGAGTGAGCCAGAGCCCCCAAATCAGTTGCTCCTTTAACCCTGTCCTGTCTGAGCAATGAACAGATGCCCTCAGGCGACCTACACGCAGAGGCAGAGCCAAATGCAAAGCTGAAGCCTGGGAGCTCTGTGAACAAAGAGAAAGGGAACTTTCTCCCAGTAGCCTCAGGATCAGAGGATTAAATCATCACAATCAACTTGATATACGCTGCACCTGTGGAATACTTGAATAGACAAAAAATCATCCCAAATTGTAGAGGTGGACTTTGGGAGTAACGATATATATATATATATATATATATATATATTTTTCCCCCTTTTTCTCTTTCTGTTAGTGTGTATGTGTATGCTTCTGTGTGTGATATTGTCTGTATAGCTTTGCTTTTACCATTTGTCCTAGGGTTCATTTTGTCCACTTTTTTTTTTTTACTAAAATATTATTTTTCTTAATAATTATTTTTTATCTTAATAACTTTATTTTATTTTATCTTCTTCTTCCTTTCTTTCTTTTTTCTCCCTTTTATTCTGAGCTGCATGGAGGACAGGCTCTTGGTGCTACAGCCAGGCATCAGGGCTGTGCCACTGAGGAGGGAGAGCCAAGCTCAGGACACTGGTCCACAAGAGGCCTCCCAGCCCCATGTAATATCAAATGGAGAAAATCTCCCAGAGAACTCTTTCTCAACGCCTAGACCCAACTCAACTCAATGACCAGCAAGCTCGAGTGCTGGACACCCTATGCCAGACAGCTAGCAAAACAGGAACACAACCCCATCCACTAGCACAGAGGCTGCCTAAAATCATAATAAGGCCACAGACACCACAAAACACACCATCAGACTTGGACTTGCCCAAAGAAAGGCAAGTTCCATGCTCATCCACCAGAACACAGGCACTAGACCCCTCCACCAGGAAGCTTACACAACCCACTGAGCCAAACTTAGCTACTGGGGACAAACGCCAAAAACAATGGAACCTATGAACATGCAGCCTGAAAAAAGGAAACCAAAACACAGTAAGTTAAAAAAAATGCAAAGACAAACAAACACACAAAAGATTAAGGAGCAAGGTAAAAACCCACCAGACCTAACAAATGAAGAGGAAATAGGCACTCTATCTGAAAAAGAATTCAGAATAATGATACTAAAGATGATAAAAAATATTGGAAATAGAATGGAGAAAATACAAGAAACAAGGACTTAAACAATGTTTAACAAGGACCTAGAAGAACTAAAGAGCAAACAAACAAACAGTGATGAACAACACAATAAATGAATTAAAAAATTCTCTAGAAGGGATCAAGAGCAGAATAACTGAGGCAGAAGAACGGATAAGTGACCTGGAAGATAAAACAGTGGAAATAACTACTGCAGAGCAGAATAAAGAGAAAGGAAAGAAAAGAATTGAGGACAGTCTCAGAGACCACTGGGACAACATTATTCACATTATAGGGGTCCCAGAAGAAGAAGAGAAAAAGAATGAGACTGAGAAAATATTTGAAGAGATTATAGTTGAAAACGTCCCTAATACGGGAAAGGAAATAGTTAACCAATTCCAGGCAGCACAGAGAGTCCCATACAGGATAAATCCAAGGAGAAACACACCAAGACACATATTAATCAAGCTATCAAAAATTAAATACAAATAACTAATATTAAAAGCAGCAAGGGAAAACAACAAATAACACATAAGGGAATACCCATAAGATTAACAACTGATCTTTCAGCAGAAACTCTGCAAGCCAGAAGGGAGTGGCAGAACATATTTAAGGTAATGAAGGAGAAAAACCAACAACCAAGATTACTCTACTCAACAAGGATCTCATTCAGATTTGATGGAGAAATTAAAAGTTTACAGGCAAGCAAAAGCTAAGAGAATTCAGCACCACCAAACCAGCCTTACAACACATGCTAAAGGAACTTCTCTAGGCAAGAAACACAAGAGAAGGAAAAGACCTACAATAGTGAACCCAAAACAATTAAGAAAATGGTAAAAGGAGCATACATATCGATAATTACCTTAAATGTAAATGAATTAAATGCTCCAACCAAAAGACATAGATTGGCTGAATGGATACAAAAACCAGACCCATATATATGCTGTCTACAAGAGACCCAATTCAGACCTAGGGACACATACAGACTGAAAGTGAAAAGATGGAAAAAGATGTCCCATGCAAATGAAAATCACAAGAAAGCTGGAGTAGCAATTCTCATATCAGACAAAATAGAGTTTAAAACAAAGACAGTTACAAGAGACAAAGAGAGACACTACATAATGATCAAGGGAAAAATCCAAGAAGAAGATATAACAATTGTAAATATTTATGCACCAAACATAGGAGGACCTCAATACATAAGGAAAATACTAACAGCCATAAAAAAGGAAATCAACAGTAACACAATCATAGTAGGGGACTTTAACACTTCACTTCCACCAATGGACAGTTCATCCAAAATGAAAATAAATAAGGAAACACAAACTTTAAATGATACATTAAACATGATGGGCTTAATTGATATTTATAGGACATTCCATCCAAAACAACAGAATACACATTCTTCTCAAGTGGTCATGGAACCTTCTCCAGGATAGATCATATCTTGGGTCACAAATCAAGTCTTGATAAATTTAAGAAAATTGAAATTGTATCAAGTATCTTTTCTGACAACAATGCTATGAGACTAGACATCAATTACAGGAAAAAACCTGTAACAAATACAAACACATGGAGGCTAAACAACACATTACTTAATAACCAAGAGATCACTGAAGAAATCAAAAAGGAGTTCAAAAAATACCTAGAAACAAATGACAATGAAAACACAACAACACAAACACTATGGGATGTAACAAAAGCAGTTCTAAGAGGGAAGTACATAGCATTACAATCCTACCTTAAGAAACAAGGAACATCTCAAATAAACAACCAAACCTTACACCTTAAGCAATTAGAGAAAGAAGAACAAAAGAACCCCAAATTTAGCAAAGGAAAGAAATAATAAAGATCAGATCAGAAATAAATGAAAAAGAAATGAAGGAAACGATAGCAAAGATCAATAAAACTAAAAGCTAGTTCTTTGAGAAGATAAACAAAATTAATAAACCATTAGCCAGACTCATCAAGAAAAAAAGAGAGAAGACTCAAATCAATAGAATTAGAAATGAAAAAGGAGAAGTAACAACTGACACTGCAGAAATACAAAGGCTCATGAGAGATTACTACAAGCAACTCTATGCCAATAAAATGGACAACCTGGTAGAAATGGACAAATTCTTAGAAATGCACAATGTTCTGAGACTGAACCAGGCAGAAATAGAAAATATGAAAAGATCAGTAACAAGCACTGAAATTGAAACTGTGATTAAAAATCTTCCAACAAAAAAAAGTCCAGGACCAGATGGCTTCACAGGCAAATTCTATCAAGCATTTAGGAAAGAGCTAACACCTATCCTTCTCAAACTCTTCCAAAATTAGTAGAGGGAGGAACACTCCCAAACTCATTCTACAAGGCTGCCATCACTCTGATACCAAAACCAGACAAACACACCACAAAGAAAGAAAACTACAGGCCAATATCACTGATGAACATAGAAGCATAAATCCTCAAGAAAATACTAGCAAACAGAAACCAACAGCACATTAAAAGGATCACACACTATGATCAAGTGGGGTTTATCCCAGGAATGAAAGGATTCTTCAATATACACAAATTAATCAATGTGATACACCATATTAACCAACTGAAGGAGAAAAACCTTATGATCATCTCAATAGATGCAGAGAAAGCTTTTGACAAAATTCAACACCCATTTATGATAAAAACCCTCCAGAAGGTAGGCATAGAGGGAACTTTCCTCAACATAAAAAAGGCTATATATGACAAACCCTCAGCCAACATCATCCTCAATGGTGAAAAACTGAAACTATTTCCACTAAGATCAGGAACAAGACAAGGTTGCCCACTCTCACCACTCTTATTCAACATAGTTTTGGAAGTTTTACCCACAGCAGTTAGACAAGAAAAAGAAATAAAAGTAATCCAAATAGGAAAAAGAGAAGTAAAGCTGTCACTGTTTGCAAATGAGATGATGCTATACATAGAGAATCCTAAAGATGCTACCAGAAAACTACTAGAGATAATCAATGAATCTGGTAAAGTAAGAGGACACAAAATTAATGCACAGAAATCTCTTGCATTCCTATACAGTATTGATGAAAAATCTGAAAGTGAAATTAAGGAAACACTCCCACTTACCATTGCAACAAAAAGAATAAAATATCTAGGAATAAACCTACCTAAGGAGGCAAAAGACATGTATGCAGAAAATTATAAGACACTGGTGAAATAAATTAAAGATTAAACAAATAGATGGAGAGATATACCATATTATTGGATTAAAAGACTCAACATTTTGAAAATGACTATACTACCCAAAGCAATCTACAAATTCAATGCAATCCCTATGAAACTACCAATGGCAGTTTTCTGAGAACTAAAACAAAATATTTCACAATTTGTGTGGCAACACAAAAGACCCCGAATAGCCAAAGCAATCTTGAGAAAGAAAAATGGAGCTGGAGGAATCAGGCTCCATGACTTCAGACTATACTAAAAAGCTACAGTAATCAAGACAGTATGGTACTGGCACAAAAACAGAAAGATAGATCAATTGGACAGGATAGAAAGCCCAGAGACAAACCCACACAGAGATGGTCACTTTATCTTTGATAAAGGATGTCAGAATAAACAATGGAGAAAAGACAGTCTCTTCAATAAGTGTTGCTGGGAAAACTGGACAGCTACATGTAAAAGAATGAAATTAGGGTCTTCCCTGGTGGCGCAGTGGTTGAGAGTTTGCCTGCTGATGCAGGGGACATGGGTTCATGCCCAGTCCGGGAAGATCCCACATGCCATGGAGTTCCTGCGCCCATGAGCCATGACCGCTGAGCCTGTGTGTCTGGAGCCTGTGCTCCACAACGGGAGAGGCCACAACAGTGAGAGGCCAGCATACTGCAAAAAAAAAAAAAAAAAATGAAATTAGGATGCTCTCTAACACCATACACAAAAATAAACTCAAAATGGATTAAAGATCTAAATGTAAGGTCAGACACCATCAAACTCTTAGAGGAAAACATAGTCAGAACACTCTATGTCATAAATTCCAGCAAGTTTCTTTTTGAACCACCTCTTAGAGAAATGGAAATAAAAACAAAAATAAACAAATGATACCTAATGAAACATAAAAGTGTTTGCACATCAAAGGAATCATAAAGAAGATGAAAAGATACCCTCAGAATAGGAGAAAATATTTGCAGATGAAGCTACTGACAAAGGATTAATCTCCCAAACTACAAGCAACTCATGCAGCTCAATATCAAAAAAACAAAAACCCAATCCAAAAATGGTCAGAAAACCTAAATAGACATTTATCCAAAGAAGATATACAGATTGCCAACAAACACATGAAAGAATGCTCAACATCATTAATCATTAGAGAAATGCAAATCTAAACTACAATGAGATATCATCTCACTCTGGTCAGAATGGCCATCATCAAAAAATCTAGAAACAATAAATGCTGGAGAGGGTGTGGAGAAAAGGGAACACTCTTGCACTGTTAGTGGGGATGTAGATACAGCCACTAAGGAGAACAATATGGAGGTTCCTTAAAAAACTAAAAATAGAACTACCATACGACCCAGCAATCCCACTTCTGGGCATATACCCTCAGAAAACCATAATTCAACAAGAGTCATGTACCAAAATGTTCATTGCAGCTCTATTTACAGTAGCCAGTACATGGAATCAACCTAAGTGTCCATTAACAAATGAATGGATAAAGAAGATGTGGCACATATATATATAGTGGAATATTACCCAGCCATAAACAGGAACGAAACTGAGTTATTTGTAGTGAGGTGTATGGACCTAGAGACTGTCATACAGAGTGAAGTAAGTCAGAAGGAGAAAAACAAATACAGTATGCCAACACATATATATGGAATCTAAAAAACAGATAAAAAATGGTCAGAAAAACCTAGGGGCAAGACAGGAATAAAGATGTAGACCTACTAGAGAATGGACTTGAGGATACGGGGAGGGGGAAGGGTAACCTGGGACAAAGTGAGAGTGGCATGGACATATATACACGTTTAAACGTAAAATAGATAGCTGGTGGGAAGTAGTGCATAGCAGCGGAAGATCAGCTCGGTGCTTTTTGACCATGTAGAGGGGTGGGAGGGAGGGAGATGCAAGAAGGAAGAGATATGGAGACATATGTATATGTATAACTGATTCACTTTGTTATAAAGCAGAAACTCACACACCATTGTAAAGCAATTATACTCTAATAAAGATGTAAAAAATAATAATACCCTTTCCTTCAATTAAATTTTAAAGTATCCTTTCAATCCATGGTGATTATAAACAATGAACATGTAATATTATTTTTGAAGATAACTCTGGCACATAGTAATTACTAGAACATTTATTTTTTAAAATAGAATTCACATTTAAAATATTACACAGGTAGGGACCTTGAAGATGGCGGAAGAGTAAGATGCGGAGATCATCTCCCTCCCCACAGATACACCAGAAATACATCTACACGTGGAACAACTCCTACAGAACACCTACAGAAGGCTGGCAGAAGACCTCAGACCTCCCAAAAGGCAAGAAACTCCCCACGTACCTGGGTAGGGCAAAAGAAAAAAAAAAAGAAAAAACAGAGACAAAAGAATAGGGACGGCACCTGCACCAGTGGGAGGGAGCTGTGAAGGAGGAAAAGTTTCCACACACTAGGAAGCCCCTTCACGGGCGGAGACTGCGGGAGGCGGAGGGGGGAGCTTCGAAGCCGCGGAGGAGTGCACAGCAACGGGTGCGGAGAGCAAAGCGGGGAGATTCCCGCACAGAGGATTGGTGCCGACTGGCACTCACCAGCCCAAGAGGCTTGTCTGCTCACCCACCGGGGCGGGCGGGGCTGTGAGCTGAGGCTCTGAGGCTTGGGTTTCGGTTTCGGACGGAGCGCAGGGAGAGGACTGGGGTTGGCGGCTTGAACATAGCCTGAAGGGGTTAGTGCACCACGGCTAGCTGGGAGGGAGTCCGGGGAGAAGTCTGCACCTGCCGAAGAGGCAAGAGACTTTTTCTTCCCTCTTTGTTTCCTGGTGCGTGAGGAGAGGGGTTTAAGAACGCTGCTTAAAGGAACTCCAGAGACGGGCACGAGCCGCGGCTAAAAGCGCGGACCCTAGAGACGGGCAGGAGACGTTAAGGCTGCTGCTGCCGCCACCAAGGGGCCTGTGGGCGAGCACAGGTGACTCTCCACACCCCTCTTCCGCGGAGCCTGTGCAGCCCGCCACTGCCAGGTTCCCGGGATCCAGGGACAACTTCCGAGGGAGAACGCACAGCGGGCCTCAGGCTGGAGCAACGTCACGCCGGCCCTTGCCGCCGCAGGCCCGCCCCGCACGTCCCTCTCTCCCCCCACCCCCCGGCCTGAGTGCGCCAGAGCCCCCAATCAGCGGCTCCTTTAACCCCGTCCTGTGTGAGCAAAAAACAGACGCCCTCCAGCGACCTACACGCAGAGGCAGGGCCAAATCCAAAGCTGAGCCCCTGTGAGCTGTGAGAACAAAGAAGAGAAAGGGAAATCTCTCCCAGCAGCCTCAGAAGCAGCGGATTAAAGCTCCACAATCAACTTGATATACCCTGCATCTGTGGAATACCTGAATAGACAACCAATCATCCCAAATTAAGGAAGTGGACTTTGGGAGCAAGATCTATGAATTTTTTCCCTTTTCCTCTTTTTGTGAGTGTGTATATGTATGCTTCTGTGTGAGATCTTGTCTGTATAGTCTTGCTTCCACCATTTGTCCTAGGGTTCTATCCGTCCATGGTTTTCTTTTTTAAATTTTTTTCTTAATAATCAATTTTAATAACGTTATTATACTTTACCTTCGTTCTTTCTTTCTTTCTTTCCTTCCTTCCTTCCCTCCTTTAGACAACGAATCATCCCAAATTGAGGAGGTGGTCTCTGACAGCAAGACTTATGATTTTTCCCCCTTTACCTCTTTTAGTGAGGGTGTATGTGTATGCTTCTGTGTAAGATTTTGTCTGTATAGCTTTGCTTCCAACATTTGTCCTAAGGTTCTATCCGTCCCTTTTATTTTTCTAAATAAAAATTTTTTAATTCAATAACTTTATTATACTTTATGTTATTTTTACTGTATATTCTTTCTTTCTGTTTTTTTTCCTTCTTTCCCTCCTTCCTTCCTCCCTCCCTCCCTCATTTCTTTCCTTCTTGCCTTCTTTCCTTCTTTGCTTCTTTCTTTCTTTCTTTCTTCCATCCTTCCTTCCTTCCTTCCCTCCTTTCCTTCTTTCTTTCCTCATACTTCTACTAATTCCCTCTACTTTTTCTCCCTTTTATTCTGAGCCGTGTGGATGAAAGACTCTTGGTGCTCCAGCCAGGAGTCAGGGCTCTGCCTTTGACGTAGGAGAGCCAACTTCAGGACACTGGTCCACAAGAGACCTCCCAGCTACACATAATATCAAATGGCGAAAATCTCCCAGAGACCTCCATCTTAACACCAGCACCCAGCTTCACTCAACGACCAGCAAGCCACAGTGCTGGACAACCTATGCCAAACACCTAGCAAAAAAGGAACACAACCCCACCCATTAGCAGAGAGGCTGCCTAAAATCATAATAAGGCCACAGACACCCCAAAACACACCACCAGACGTGAACCTGCCCACTAGAGAGACAAGATCCAGCCTCATCCACCACAACACAGACACTAGTCCCCTCCACCAGGAAGCCTACACAACCCACTGAACCAACCTTAGCCACTGGAGACAGACATCAAAAACAGCGGGAACTACGAACCTGCAGTCTGCAAAAAGGAGACCCCAAACACAGTAAGATAAGCAAAATGAGAAGACAGAAAAACACACAGCAGATAAAGGAGCAAGATAAAAATGCACCAGACCTAACAAATGAAGAGGAAATAGGCAGTCTACGTGAAAAAGAATTCAGAATAATGATAGTAAGGATGATCCGAAATCTTGGAAACAGAATGGACAAAATGCAAGAAACAGTTAACAAGGACCGAGAAGAAATAAAGATGAAACAAGCAACGATGAACAACACAATAAATGAAATTAAAAGTACTCTAGATGGGATCAATAGCAGAATAACTGAGACAGAAGAACGGATAAGTGACCTGGAAGATAAAATAGTGGAAATAACTACTGCAGAGCAGAATAAAGAAAAAAGAATGAAAAGAACTGAGGACAGTCTCAGAGACCTCTGGGACAACATTAAACACACCAACATTCGAATTATAGGGGTTCCAGAAGAAGAAGAGAAAAAGAAAGGGACTGAGGAAATATTTGAAGAGATTATAGTTGAAAACTTCCCTAATATGGGAAAGGAAATAGTTAATCAAGTCCAGGAAGCACAGAGAGTCCCATACAGGATAAATCCAAGGAGAAATATGCCAAGACACATATTAACTAAACTGTTAATAATTAAATACAAACAAAGCTAATTAGAAAGCAGTAAGGGAAAACAAAACAAATAACACACAAGGGAATCCCCATAAGGTTAATAGCTGATCTCTCAGCAGAAACCCTACAAGCCAGAAGGGAGTGGCAGGACATACTGAAAGTGATGAAGGAGAAAAACCTGCAACCAAGACTACTCTACCCAGCAAGGATCTCATTCAGATTTGATGGAGAAATTAAAACCTTTACAGACAAGCAAAAGCTGAGAGAGTTCAGCACCACCAAACCAGCTTTACAACAAATGCTAAAGGATCTTCTCTAGGCAAGAAACACAAGAGAAGGAAAACACCTATAATAACGAACCCAAAGCAATTTAGAAAATGGGAATAGGAAAATACATATTGATAATCACCTAAATGTAAAAGATTAAATGCTCCCACCAAAAGACACAGATGAGCTGAATGGATACAAAAACAATACCCTTATATATGCTGTCTACAAGAGACCCACTTCAGACCTAGAGACACATACAGACTGAAAGTAAGGGGATGGAAAAAGATATTCCATGCAAATGGAAACCAAAAGAAAGCTGGAGTAGCAATTCTCATATCAGAAAAAATAAACTTTAAAATAAGGACTATTAAAAGAGACAAAGAAGGACACTACATAATGATCAAGGGATCGAACCAAGAAGAAGATATAACAATTGTTAATATTTATGCACCCAACATAGGAGCACCTCAATACATAAGGCAAATACTAACAGCCATAAAAGGGGAAATCGACAGTAACACATTCATAGTAGGGGACTTAAACACCCCACTTTCACCCATGGACAGATTATCCAAAATGAAAATAAATAAGGAAACACAAGCTTTAAATGATACATTAAACAAGATGGACTTAATTGATATTTATAGGACACTCCATCCAAAAACAACAGAATACACATTTTTCTCTAGTGCTTATGGAACCTTCTCCAGGATAGATGATATCTTGGGTCACAAATCAAGCCTTGGTCAATTTAAGAAAATTGAAATTGTATCAAGTATCTTTTCTGACCACAACGCCATGAGACTAGATATCAATTACAGGAAAAGATCTGTAAAAAATACAAACACATGGAGGCTAAACAATACACTACTTAATAATGAAGTGATCACTGAAGAAATCAAAGAGGAAATCAAAAGTACCTAGAAACAAATGATAATGGAGACACAACGACCCAAAACCTATGGGATGCAGCAAAAGCAGTTTTAAGGGGGAAGTTTATAGCAATACAAGCCCACCTTAAGAAGCAGGAAACATCTCGAATAAACAACCTAACCTTGCACCTCAAGCAATTAGAGAAAGAAGAACAAAAAAACACCAGAGCTAGCAGAAGGAAAGAAATCATAAAAATCAGATCAGAAATAAATGAAAAAGAAATGAAGGAAACAATAGCAAAGATCAATAAAACTAAAAGCTGGTTCTTTGAGAAGATAAACAAAATAGATGAACCACTAGCCAGACTCATCAAGAAAAAAAGGGAGAAGACTCAAATCAATAGAATTAGAAATGAAAAAGGAGAGGTAACAACTGACACTGCAGAAATAAAAAAGATCATGAGAGATTACTACAAGCAACTCTATGCCAATAAAATGGACAACCTGGAAGAAATGGACAAATTCTTAGAAATGCACAACCTGCCAAGACTGATCAGGAAGAAATAGAAAATATGAACAGACCAATCACAAGCACTGAAATTGAAACTGTGATTAAAAATCTTCCAACAAACAAGAGCCCAGGACCGGATGGCATCAAAGGCGAATTCTATCAAACATTTAGAGAAGAGTTAACACCTATCCTTCTCAACCTCTTCCAAAATATAGCAGAGGGAGGAACACTCCCAAACTCCTTCTACGAGGCCACCATCACCTTGATACCAAAACCAGACAAGGATGTCACAAAGAAAGAACTCTACAGGCCAATATCACTGATGAACATAGATGCAAAAATCCTCAACAAAATACTAGCAAACAGAATCCGACAGCACATTAAAAGGATCATACACCATGATCAAGTGGGGTTTATTCCAGGAATGCAAGGATTCTTCAATATACGCAAATCTATCAATGTGATAAACCATATTAACAAATTGAAGGAGAAAAACCATATGATCATCTCAATAGATGCAGAGAAAGCCTTTGACAATATTCAACACCCATTTATGATAAAAACCCTGCAGAAAGTAGGCGTAGAGGGAACTTTCCTCAACATAATAAAGGCCATATATGACAAGCTCACAGCAAACATCATCCTCAATGGTGAAAAACTGAAAGCATTTCCACTAAGATCAGGAACAAGACAAGGTTGCCCACTCTCACCACTCTTATTCAACAGAGTTTTGGAAGTTTTAGCCACAGCAATCAGAGAAGAAAAGGAAATAAAAGGAATCCAAATCGGAAAAGAAGAAGTAAAGCTGTCACTGTTTGCAGATGACATGATACTATACATAGAGAATCCTAAAGATGCTACCAGAAAACTACTAGAGCTAATCAATGAATTTGGTAAAGTGGCAGGATACAAAATTAATGCACAGAAATCTCTGGCATTCCTATATACTAATGATGAAAAATCTGAAAGTGAAATCAAGAAAACACTCCCATTTACCATTGCAACAAAAAGAATAAAATATCTAGGAATAAACCTACCTAAGGAGACAAAAGACCTGTATGCAGAAAATTATAAGACACTGATGAAAGAAATTAAAGATGATACAAATAGATGGAGAGATATACCATGTTCTTGGATTGGAAGAATCAACATTGTGAAAATGACTCTTCTACCCAAAGCAATCTATAGATTCAATGCAATCCCTATCAAACTACCACTGGCATTTTTCACAGAACTAGAACAAAAAATTTTGCAATTTGTATGGAAACACAGAAGACCCTGAATAGCCAAAGCAATCTTGAGAACGAAAAAAAGGAACTGGAGGAATCAGGCTCCCTGACTTCAGACTATACTACAAAGCTACAGTTATCAAGACGGTATGGTACTGGCACAAAAACAGAAAGATAGATCAATGGAACAGGAGAGAAAGCCCAGAGATAAACCCACGCACATATGGACACCTTATCTTTGATAAAGGTAGCAGGAATGTACAGTGGAGAAAGGATAGCCTCTTCAATAAGTGGTGCTTGGAAAACTGGACAGGTACATGTAAAATTATGAGATTGGATCACTCCCTAACACCATACACAAAAATAAGCTCAAAATGGATTAAAGACCTAAATGTAAGGCCAGAAACTATCAAACTCTTAGAGGAAAACATAGGCAGAACACTCTATGACATAAATCACAGCAAGATCCTTTTTGACCCACCTCCTCGAGAAATGGAAGTAAAAGCAAAATAAACAAATGATACCTAATGAAACTTCAAAGCTTTTGCACAGCAAAGGAAACCATAAACAAGACCAAAAGACAACCCTCAGAATGGGAGAAAATATTTGCAAATGAAGCAACCGACAAAGGATTAATCTCCAAAATTTACAAGCAGCTCATGCAGCTCAACAACAAAAAAACAAACAACCCAATCCAAAAATGGGCAGAAGACCTAAATAGACATTTCTCCAAAGAAGATATACAGACTGCCAACAAACACATGAAAGAATGCTCAACGTCATTAATCATTAGAGAAATGCAAATCAAAACTACAATGAGATATCATCTCACACCAGTCAGAATGGCCATCATCAAAAAATCTAGAAACAATAAATGCTGGAGAGGGTGTGGAGAAAAGGAAACAGTCTTGCACTGCTGGTGGGAATGTGAATTGGTACAGCCACTATGGAGAACAGTATGGAGGTTCTTTAAAAAACTACAAATAGAACTACCATATGACCCAGCAATCCCACTACTGGGCATATACCCTGAGAAAACCAAAATTCAAAAAGAGTTATGTATCAAAATGTTCATTGCATCTCTATTTACAATAGCCCGGAGATGGAAACAACCTAAGTGCCCATCATCGGATGAATGGATAAAGAAGATGTGGCACATATATACAATGGAATATTACTCAGCCATAAAAAGAAACGAAATTTAGCTATTTGTAATGAGGTGGATAGACCTAGAGTCTTTCATACAGAGTGAAGTAAGTCAGAAAGAGAAAGACAAATACCGTATGGTAACACATATATATGGAATTTAAGAAAAAAAATGTCATGAAGAACCTAGGGGTAAGGCAGGAATAAAGATGCAGACCTCCTAGAGAATGGACTTGAGATTATGGGGAGGGGGAAGGGTGAGCTGTGACAGGGCGCAAGAAAGTCATGGACATATACACACTAACAAACGTAGTAAGGTAGATAGCTAGTGGGAAGCAGCCGCATGGCACAGGGATATTGGCTCGGTGCTTTGTGACAGCCTGGAGGGGTGGGATAGGGAGGGTGGGAGGGAGGGAGACACAAGAGGGAAGACATATGGGAACATATGTTTATGTATGACTGATTCACTTTGTTATAAAGCAGAAACTAACACACCGTTGTAAAGCAATTATACCCCAATAAAGATGTTAAAAAAAATAAATAAAAAATAAATTAAAAAAAAATAAAATATTACACAGGTACTTATTTTTTCCCAGTATTTCTAAGGTCACAGAATTAATAATTTAAGAGCTACGTTTGTTTTGAACTCCTGATACATATCAAATGTTTCACATTTAAAAAAAAATTGTAACCCTCCACAGTAGTTCTTCAAGTCAATCTTATCCTTACTTTTCCCATGGATAAACTGAAGCCCAAACTTGTTAAATAATTAGCCCAAGGTCAACAGCTATTAAGTGACAAAATCATATTTTGACTCAAGAGCTCAAATTCTTGCCACTGCAGCATATTCCTTTCAGAGTTGTAGAATATGATATGTATTTGGAATTTAATTTGAACTTAATCTAAGTGCTACAAAACTTGTATTAGACATAATTATTTCACGGAGCTGCCCCTTCCATTGACCTAGGCTTTCTTCTGTTTTAATTCTATAGTTTCTTCCTAGACTAATTTAAGTAAAAATCCTCAATCATTTTTTTATTTTAAGTTTTCTTTTTTTTTTTAACATCTTTATTGGGGTATAATTGCTTAACAATGGTGTGTTAGTTTCTGTTTTATAACAAAGTGAATAAGTTATACATATACATATGTTCCCATATTTCTTCCCTCTTGCGTCTCCCTCCCTCCCACCCTCCTTATCCCACCCATGTAAGTGGTCACAACAGCGAGCTGATATCCCTGTGCCATGCAGCTGCTTCCTACTAGCTATCTGTTTTACGTTTGGTGGTGTATATATGTCCATGCCACTCTCTCACTTTGTCACAGCTTACGCTTCCCCCTACCCATATCGTCAAGTCCATTCTCTAATAGGTCTGTGTCTTTATTCATGTCTTACCCCTAGATTCTTCATGACATTTTTCCCCTTAAATTCCATATATATGTGTTAGCATATGGTATTTGTCTTTCTCTTTCTGACTTACTTCACTCTGTATGAAAGACTCTAGTTCCATCCTCCTCATTACAAATAGCTAAATTTCGTTTCCTTTTAAGGCTGAGTAATATTCCATTGTATATATGTGCCACATCTTCTTTATCCATTCATCCGATGATGGGCACTTAGGTTGTTTCCATCTCCGGGCTATTGTAAATAGAGCTGCAATGAACATTTTGGTACATGGCTCTTTTTGAATTATGGTTTTCTCAGGGTATATGCACAGTAGTGGGATTGCTGGGTCATACGGTAGTTCTATTTGTAGATTTTTAAGGAACCTCCATAGTGTTCTCCATAGTGGCTGTACCAATTCACATTCCCACCAGCAGTGCAAGACTGTTTCCTTTTCTCCACACCCTCTCCAGCATTTATTGTTTCTAGATTTTTTGATGATGGCCATTCTGACTGGTGTGAGATGATATCTCATTGTAATTTTGATTTGCATTTCTCTAATGATTAATGTTGTTGAACATTCTTCATGGGTTTGTTGGCAGTCTATATATCTTCTTTGGAGAAATGTCTATTTAGGTCTTCTGCCCATTTTTGGATTGGGTTGTTTGTTTTTTTGTTATCGAGCTGCATGAGCTGCTTGCAAATTCTGGAGATTAATCCTTTGTCAGTTGCTTCATTTGCAAATATTTTTTCCCTTTCTGAGAGTTTTCTTTTGGTCTTGTTTATGGTTTCCTTTGCTGTGCAAAAGCTTTTAAGTTTCAATAGGGCCCATTTGTTTATTTTTGTTTTTACTTCCATTTCTCTAGGAGGTGGATCAAAAAGGATCTTGCTGTGATTTATGTCATAGAGTGTTCTGCCTATGTTTTTATTTTATATGTGTTTCATTAATTTCCATTTCAGATTTTTCATCATTAGTGTATAGGAATGCAAGAGATTTCAGTGTATTAATTTTTTATTCTGCTACTTTACCAAATTCTTTGATTAGCTTTAGTAGCTCTCTGGTAGCATCCTTAGGATTCTTTATGTATAGTATCATGGCATCTGCAAACAGTGACAGCTTTACTTCTTCTTTTCCGATTTGGATTCCTTTATTTCCTTTTCTTCTCTGATTGCTGTGGCTAAGACTTCCAAAACTATGTTGAATAAGAATGGTGAGAGTAGGCAACCTTGTCTTGTTCCTGATCTTAGTGGAAATGTTTTCAGTTTTTCACCATTGAGGATCATGTTGGCTGTGGGTTTGTTATATATGGCCTTTATCATGTTGAGGAAAGTTCACTCTATGCCTACTTTCTATAGGGTTTTTTTATCATAAATGGGTATTGAATTCTGTTGAAAGCTGTCTCTGCATCTATTGTGAAGATCATATGTTTTTTCTCCTTTAATTTGTTAATATGGTGTATTACGTTGATTGATTTGCGTATATTGAAGAATCCTTGCATTCCTGGAATAAACCCCACTTGATCATGTCGTATGATCCTTTTAATGTGCTGTTGGATTCTGCTTGCTAGTATTCTGTTGAGGATTTTTGCATCTATGTTCATCAGTGATATTGGCCTGTAGTTTTCTTTCTTTGTGACATCCTTGTCCAGTTTGGATATCAGGGTGATGGTGGCCTCATAGAACGAGTTTGTGGGTGTTCCTCCCTCTGCTATATTTTGGAAGTGTTTGAGAAGGATAGGTGTTAACTCTTCTCTAAATGTTTGATAGAATTCGCCTGTGAGGCCACCTGCTCCTGGGCTTTTGTTTGTTGGAAGATTTTTAATCACAGTTTCAATTTCAGTGCTTGTGATTGATCTGTTCATATTTTCTATTTCTTCCTGTTTCAGTCTTGGCAAGTTGTGCATTTCTAAGAATTTGTCCATTTCTTCCAGGTTGTCCATTTTATTGGCATAGAGCTGCTTATAGTAATCTCTCATGATCTTTTTTATTTCTGCCGTGTCAGTTGTTACCTCTCCTTTTTCATTTCTAATTCTATTGATTTGAGTCTTCTCCCTTTTTTTCTTGATGAGTCTGGCTAGTGGTTCATCTATTTTGTTTATCTTCTCAAAGAACCAGCTTTTAGTTTTATTGATCTTTGCTATTGTTTCCTTCATTTCTTTTTCATTTATTTCTGATCTGATTTTTATGATTTCTTTCCTTCTGCTAGCTCTGGTGTTTTTTTGTTCTTCTTTCTCTAATTGCTTTAAGTGCAAGGTTAGGTTGTTTATTCGAGATGTTTCCTGCTTCTTAAGGTGGGCTTGTATTGCTATAAACTTCCCCCTTAAAACTGCTTTTGCTGCATCCCATAGGTTTTGGGTCGTTGTGTCTCCATTGTCATTTGTTTCTAGGTACTTTTGATTTCCTCTTTGATTTCTTCAGTGATCACTTCATTATTAAGTAGTGTATTGTTTAGCCTCCATGTGTTTGTATTTTTTACAGATCTTTTCCTGTAATTGATATCTATTCTCATAGGATTGTGTTTGCAAAAGATACTTGATACAATTTCAATTTTCTTAAATTGACCAAGGCTTGATTTGTGACCCAAGATATGATCTATCATGAAGAATGTTCCATGAGCACTTGAGAAAGATGTGTATTCTTTTTTTTTTTGTATGGAATGTTCAAATATAGGACATTTGGAATGTCCTATATATATCAATTAAGTTCATCTTGTTTAATGTATCATTTAAAGCTTGTGTTTCCTTATTTATTTTCATTTTGGATGATCTGTCCATTGGTGAAAGTGGAGTGTTAGGTCCCCTACTATGAATGTGTTACTGTTGATTTCCCCTTTTAAAACTGTTAGTATTTGCCTTTTGTATTGAGGTGTTTTTATGTTCAGTGCATAAATATTTACAATTGTTATATCTTCTTCTTGGATCGATCCCTTGATCATTGTGTACTGCCCTTCACGTCCATTGTAATAGTCTTTATTTTAAAGTGTATTGTGTCTGATATGAGAATTGCTACTCCAGCTTTCTTTTGATTTCCATTTGCCTGGTCTATCTTTTTCCATCCCCTCACTTTCAGTCTGTAAGTGTCCTTAGGTCTGAAGTGGGTCTCTTGTAAACAGCATATATATGGGTCTTGTTTTTGTATCCATTCAGCCAGTCTGTGTCTTTTGGTGGGAGCATTTAATCTTTTACATTCAAGGTGATTATCGATATGTATATTCCTATTTTCATTTTCTTAATTATTTTGTGTTCATTATTGTAGGTCTTTTCCTTCTCTTGTTTTTCTTGCAAGAGAAGTTTCTTTAGCATTTGTTGTAAAGCTGGTTTGGTGGTGCTGAACTCTTTCAGCTTTTGCTTGTCTGTAAATGTTTTAATTTCTCCATCAAATCTGAATGAGATCTTTGCCGGGTAGTGTAATCGTGGTCGTAGGTTTTTCTCCTTCATCACTTTCAGTATATCCTGCCACTCCCTTCTGGCTTGCAGAGTTTCTGCTGAAAGGTCAGCTCTTAACCTTATGGGGATTCCTTTGTGTGTTATTTGTTGTTTTTCCCTTGCTGCTTTTAATATGTTTTCTTTGTATTTAATTTTTGACATTTTGATTAATATATGTCTTGGCATACTTCTCCTTGGCTTTATCCTGTATGGGACTCTCTGGGCTTCCTGGACTTGATTAACTATTTCCTTTCCCATATTAGGGAAGTTTTCAACTATAATCTCTTCAAATATTTTCTCAGTCCCTTTCTTTTTCTCTTCTTCTTCTGGAACCCCTATAATTCGAATATTGGTGCATTTAATGTTGTCCCAGTGGTCTTTGAGACTGTCCTCAGTTCTTTTCATTCTGTTTTCTTTATTCTGCTCTGCAGTAGTTATTTCCACTATTTTATCTTCCAGGTCACTTATCCATTCTTCTGTCTCAGTTATTCTGCTATTGATCCCATCTAGAGTATTTTTAATTTCATTTATTGTGTTGTTCATCATTGTTTGTTTCATCTTTAGTTCTTCTAGGTCCTTGTTAAATGTTTCTTGTATTTTCTCTATTGTATTTCCAAGATTTTGGATCATCTTTACTATCATTATTCTGAATTCTTTTTCAGGTAGACTGCCTATTTCCTCTTCATTTGTTAGGTCTGTTGGGTTTTTATCTTGCTCCTTCATCTGCTGTGTGCTTTTCTGTCTTCTCATTTTGCTTGTATTACTGTGTTTGGGGTCTCCTTTTTGCAGGCTGCAGGTTGGTAGTTCCCGTTTTTTTTTAGTGTCTGTCCCCAGTGGCTAAGGTTGGTTCAGTGTGTTGTGTAGGCTTCCTGGTGGAGGGGACTAGGGCTTGTGTTCTGGTGGATGAGGCTGCATCTTGTCTTTCTGGTGGGCAGGTGCACATTTTGTGGTGTGCTTTGAGGTGTCTGTGGCCTTATTATGATTTTAGGCAGCCTCTCTGCTAATGGGTGGGGTTGTGTTCCTTTTTTGCTAGGTGTTTGGCATAGGTTGTCCAGCACTGTGGCTTGCTGGTCGTTGAGTGAAGCTGGGTGCTGGTGTTGAGATGGAGATCTCTGGGAAATTTTCAACATTTGATATTACATGGTGCTGGGAAGTCTCTTGTGGACCAGTGTCCTGAAGTTGACTCTCCCACCTCAGAGGCACAGCACTGACTCCTGGCTGCCGCACCAAAAGCCTTTCATCCTCACGGCTCAGAATAAAAGGTAGAAAATGTAGAAAGAAAGAAAGAAAGAAAGAAAGAAAGATAGAAAGAAAGAAAGAAAGAACGGAGGGAGGGAGGAAGGAAGGAAGGAAGGAAGGAGGGTAGGAAGGAATGAAAGAAAGAAAGAAAGAAAGAAAGAAAAGAGAAAAGAAAGAAAGAAGATAAAATAAGTTAGATAAAATAAAGTTATTATAATAAAAAATAATTATTAAGAATTTTTTTTTAAAGAGAAAAAGAAAACAAAAAATAGACCAATAGATCCTTAGGACAAATGGTGGAAGCAAAGCTATACAGACAAAATCTCACACAGAAGCATACACATACACTCTCACAAAAAGAGGAAAAGGGGAAAAAATAATAAATCTTGCTTTCAAAGTCCATCTCCTCAATTTGGGATGATCCTTTGTCTATTCATGTATTCCACAGATGCAGGGTACATCAAGTTGATTGTGGAGCTTTAATCCGCTGATTATGAGGCTGCTAGGAGAGACTTCTCTTTCTGTTTATTTGCACAGCTCCCAGGGCTCAGCTTTGGATTTGGCCCTGCTTCTGCGTGTAGGTTGCCGTAGGGCGTCTGTTTTTCACTCAGACTGGACGGGGTTAATAGTTCAGCTGCTTCGGGGACTCTGGCTCATTCAGGCTTGGGGGAGGGAGGGGTACGGATGCGGGGTGAGCCTGTGGCAGCAGAGGCATGTGGGACATCGCACCAGCCTGAGGTGCACCGTGTGTTCTCCCAGGGAAGTTGTCCCTGGACCCCGGGACCCTGGCCGTGGCGGCCTGCACAGGCTCCCCAGAAGAGGGGTGTGGATAGTGACCTGTGCTCGCACACAGGCTTCTTGGTGGCGGTGGCAGCAGCCTTAGCATCTCATGTATATCTCTGGGGTCTGCGCTGTTAGCTACGGCTCGCGCCCGTCTCTGGAACTCCTTTAAGCAGCACTCTTAATCCCCTCTCCTCGCGCACCAGGAAACAAAGAGGGAAGAAAAAGTCTCTTGCCTCTTCGGCAGGTCCAGACTTTTCCCCAGACTCCCTCCTGGCTAGCCGTGGTGCACTAACCCCCTGCAGGCTGTGTTCATGCTGCCAACCCCAATCCTCTCTCTGCGCTCTGATGGAAGCCCAAGCCTCAGCTCCCAGCCCCGCCCACCCCGGTGGGTGAGCAGACAAGCCTCTCGGGCTGCTTATTGCCGGTCTGCACCAATCCTCTGTGCCGGAATCTCTCTGCTTTTCCCTCCACACCCCTGTTGCTGCGCTCTCCTCCATGGTCCCAAAGCTTCACTCCTCTGCCACCCGCAGTCTCTGCCCGCGAAGGGGCTTCTAGTGTGTGGAAACTTTTCTTCCTTCACAGATCCCTCCCACTGGTGAAGGTCCCATCCCTATTCTTTTGTCTCTGTTTATTCTTTTTTCTTTTGCCCTACCCAGGTACATGGGGACTTTCTTGCCTTTTGGGTGATCTGAGGTCTTCTGCCAGCATTCAGTAGGTGTTCTATAGGAGTTGTTCCACGTGTAGATGTATTTCTGGTGTATCTGTGGGGAGGAAGGTGATCTCCGCATCTTACTCTTCTGCCATCTTCCCGATCGCCCTCAATCATTTTTTATATCTTACTTATTCCTAGATGTATATTTAAGGATGATATTTCTTCTGAATTTAAGATGTTAGATGTCTCCAGGTGACTGTAAACACCTCTTATCCAACTGGTCCAATTTCAATCTATTTCTTCCAAACCTGGTTAGTTTTTAGTTGCTTACTCAGCAAATAACACCATCATCCAACTACATTTTTAGGTCAAAATTTTAAAAGACCCTCTTGCTATCCACCTTCTTTCACCTACTATTTCTAATGCATCACCAATTTCAGTTTACTTAACATTTTAAATATTTCTCATACTGATCCATGCTTCTAAATCTCCTCTGCCACAAGCCTACTACGAGCTATCATCTTCTCTTACCTTGATTGCTGTAGAACCTAATTTACTGCCTATTTTTCACTTGGATCCACTTCCAATCCACTCATACTACATACAGCTAGAGAGGCATTCTCAAGACCCGCATCAGGTCATGTCATGTAAGCTAAAATCCTTCAATGGCTGACCATTGTTTTTAAGTTAAATTCACTGAGTCAGCCTATGAATCCCTGCATGATTTGCCTCCTAAGCCTCATTAAATACCCACTCCCTCACCCAGGAAATGTATCCAGCTCATAGTCCAGGAGGGATTTGCGGGTGCTGTACAATCCTCTTCATCAGATATGACATCCTACTCTAACAATCAGTGGACAAAAGACAGGTGATCTGCCCTGCCCTGAAGCAGGGATGGGCTGCAAACTTCAATGAAAGTCTCATTTGGGGAAGGGAAGGATGGGAAAGCGATAGTAATGACAAAATCCTATGGGACTGACTTTGTAACCACTCTCTGTCCTGGTAATAGAGAAAGTTACTTAAGTAGACTTTCTTCTCTGGGAACAAATCTTTTGTCCACTTCTTTTTTCTGTGGTCTATGGCAACATTTGTAATGAGCATTAGCGAGTATTCCTCCTTGGAGAATTCATATTCTGTAGCCAAATCCTGCAAGTACAAGTATTTTTAGGCCAAGCTTATGGTTTATTTGGCAATAAGTTCTTGAATAAATTAACCTTATCACCTCAGTCAGTACCACATATCTGTAACTATACTCAAGTTCTCTGCTAGATGTAATTATCTAGCATGATTTATTTATTTGAGTCTTACCTCCTTGATTTTCTTTCTTTCCCTCTGAAATTAATGACATATGATTTGAACCCTGTTAATCAGTCCTCCCCATTCTTAAACCTCTGCATACAAAGGCTAAGTCCTTTGTTCAACTAAAATATCTTTATCGGCCTTTCCCAGTTGGGGATGTAGAAGCAGTTGACTTTTTCAATCTGCAAGTCTCAGATTTTTTATTTCTTCTGGTTTGAATTCGTTTCTGCTCTCAAACTAACCAATTCTTCCTGAGGCTCATCTCTTTTTTGTTGTAATGCTTTGCTCTAAGAATCACTTTAAAAACATACTGATACTCAGCACACATAACTGATACTCTGCTGTGTAGCCCTTTTCCTCTGCAGCGATCCAGATTTTCAAAGGAAACAATTTTACAAAATATTTATCTTTCACCATAATATGCATTGGCAACTTTCCAGTGTTTGATAACAGCTTCCTCACTGACTGCCACCTGCTAACTAAGCTAAATGAGGTATGTTAATTTTTTATTTATTTTTATGATGTATAATTTCCATGTAGAGAAATGCATAGATCATCCTTAATAGTTTAGTATATTTTGAAAAATACATAAACTTGTGTAACAAATACTGCAATCAAGATTTAGAACTTTTTCACCATCCCAGAAAATGTCTTCATATCCCTTTCCAGTCAATGCCCCTATAGCAAGAGGCATCAGATTTGATTTTTATTATCACAAATTTGTTTTGTCTTTTCTTGGAGTTTAAATAAATCAAATCATATGATGTATTCTTTTGTATAAAGCTTCTTTTGTTTTAGGTACTGTTTTTATTTAATCCATTTTGTTGAATATATCAGTTGCTAACTAATTTTAATTGCAGAGTAGTGTTACATTGTATAAATATACATTTTAAATTACTCATCTATTTATAGACAACTGGAATGTTTCCAGTTTTTTGGAACTATTTGGGGCTTTGAACATTCTTGTACTAATTTTTTGTGGATATATGTTTCCATTTCTCTTGTAAAAAGAAATAGGAAATGGAATTATTAAGTCATAGGAAGGTGATACTGAACTTTATAAGAAACTATCAAATGATTTTCTAACTTGATTCCATTTCATATTTCCATTGTCAGTGAATGAAAGTTCTGACTGCCTCATATCCTCACTAATATTCATGTTTTCATTTCTTCTTTATATTTTTACTAAGTTAGTAGAGTGGTATCAAATAATTTTCTTTCTCTAATGACAGTTGGAGCACATTTTAATTTGCTTACTGTACACTTGTATATCCTCCTTTGTGAAATGTCCAAGTCTTTTGTTCACTATTTAATTGGGTTATTTGTTTTTTAATATTGGGTTTAGGAGCTTTTCACATCTTCATATGTGTCTTGTTAAACATTTGTATTGTGAATATTTTAACCTATGCTATAGCTTGTCTATTTTTTAATGATGACTTTTGACGAGCAGAAATTTTTCATTTTGAAAGAGACCAGCTTATTAATTTTCAATGGTTATACACTTGTGTGTGTGTGTGTGTGTGTTTGTGTTTGTGTTACTGTCAAAGATACCTTAGCAAACCACAAGGTCATAAAGATATTCCTTTATATGTTCTTTAAAAAAAAACAGCTTTATTGAGATATAATTTATATGCCAAAAGTTTACCTGTTCAGAGTGTAAAATGTATTAGTTTTTAGTATAAGTACCAATTTGTATAACCATTATCATAGAACATGTTCATCAACCCCAAAAGAACCCCACATCCATTAAGGGTCAATTCTTATTCTCCCTCTCTCCAATACCAGCTCTTGCTGATAGGAATCAAAAGCAAAAGGGGGAAATTTGAACTATAGAAGTGATAACAGAGGTTTTCTGGGAAAGTCATATTATCTAACCAATGGACAACAAAGATATGGTAATGAATTTATGTAGTTCTATACTTTTAGTAAACTAATAAGCATGATCATCACCATAAGAAAAGGAATGAAAGGGGAAGAAGGGAGTGCTAGAGTTTTAATGAGAGTAGAAGAAAGTATAAAATCATTGCCTAGAAAAGCAGATGTGACTGAATTAAGCAAATGTAGCATGATTGTTGGTTAACATGAAGGGCCCATTTGAGGTTAGTGATTGTAAATTTCAATTTTGACCAAAAACATTGTTGAAGTATTTTTCCAATGATGTTCTGGATGGCGATGTATGAAGTAGTCAGAGAACTGGAACTAAATGTGGTTGGGATTTTACCAGATGAGAATAGCAAAGCAAAAAATGATATGAAAGTTAGGGACTTTACTTACATAAGAAAGTGAAGATTATGATGGATCAAGGAATTTAAGCTGGATAAGGTGGGAACTAAGGACATGAGCAGTGAAAATATGGTAGGGTCAATGGATTATAACTACACGTGTTGTTGAATAATTGTTGCAGTGAAGGCATCAGAACATATCATAAACATTCATAAACATTTAGTCTCAATCCTGCAAGTGCCATGTTATACCAAATACAACTATTAATGGAGTCCATTATTTTCCAGTTCAACTATATCACACTCATATTGATCTAGGTTTTAAAATTCTCTCTTTCTCCTTTTTACCATTACCAAACACACTAACTATTGAGGTAGTAGAATGTTTGAAAATAAATAGTGCTGATATTTCTAACTAGATTTCTTCCCAGTACATGGTTTTATTCCTGGTTGCAAGAACAGAAATCCACTCAATCTAACTCAAATATATTTAGAAAATGGGAATTGTAATAATAATAAAACTTAGAAATAGTATAATAAATGAAGTAAAATTTAAAATGAAGTAAAGCCAGGTATCATGAAAACAGTGTTTAGGAAGACAGGAACTAAAGTCATATCCCCCATCTTTAAGGGTTGCCTAATCTCTCTCATCTATGCCTTTCTGTGACTCTTTCTTCTCTTGCCTGGGCTATACTGAATACTCTTGCAACTCTATGATTTCTAACTCTAGAATACTATGCTTGTTGTAAAACCCGTGACCATCTGACTAGCTTATGTGCATGGTATTTAAATGTGTTTAGGCTTACCCTTTGGATTGGGTCAGGTGTGCACTACTAGTCTGTTCAACTTTTTCCAGAGCAGGGAAGTGGAGATATGTGGCCATCCTTTCAGCAATTCAATTAAATTATGTCGGTTGAGAAAATAACCTCCAATTATTTGGCCATTCAACTTACATCCATCAATATGTAAAACTGGATTAGCTAGTATTTTCTCCAAATCAGTTTCCTATAGTTTTGTTACATGTACATCATTTCTTAGTTACCCAAAATAAAACCTTCCAAGTTATCCTTGAGTGCTCCATCACCTTTGCTTCTATTATCTAATTAGTTGTTTTCCCTCATAGTTGATCCTTTATATTCTGTTTCCATTACGTCCAGCTTAATTTAGGCCTTGTAATGGTTAGTTTTATTTTTTAAACAAGTCTATACTATAGTAGCCATCTCTGCAATCAAACGCTAACTTAGGCATTATGTAGATATTTTGTAGATGGTGCTTAATATCTGCAATCAGTTGATATTTAGTAAATGAAGGATTAACCAGTCAGTTGAAAGGCCTTTAACAGCAAAACAGGTTTCAATGAGGAAAAAGAAATTCTGCTGGTAGGTGGACTGAAGCATCAGCTTCTACCCTAGAGTTCATATTCCTGCCCGCCAAATACCTTTCTGTCTTATATATCATGATGATTATACATATACTACTGGTTCTGTTTGGTGGAACTCTAACTGATACAGATCCTTATCACCTTTTGCCAGAATTTAACTGGAGTAATATTTTGTTAAATATTGCTTTAATTTCTTGTTTATATTTCTCTATGCAAGATTTTATCTATAACTAGCTTGAGTTATCTGCATAAGTGAATAGATCGAAATGTTTATTAATTGGGATCATTTCAAAATTAATAAAGTCAGATAAAGTTAACAGTAAGCACTTGACAATTAACATAAGGTTATGTGTCAAAATACCAAGCTTTATCATTAGATTTGGAAAAGAAACAAAAGAATTTTCCAAAATCCTTTAAAATAATAATAACCAAGTCTAAAATCTTAGGTTACAGAATTTCTTCTATAAGTGTAGAGAAGAAATTCTTTCTGCCAATAGTAGTTATGAAGTTTTCTATTTAAGAGTAGTAACAATATATGGTAAAGGAAGAAAGATGCTTATGCACACCTTTTCATGTTTGGACCTCAAGTTCTCTACTTGGGAAATTACCAATGTTTTATAAATATTCAGTGAGGGATGGGTAGCTCAAGAATGTATGGAACTTGTCTCATGCTTCTCTCGGGACACTAGAAAGAGTCTGTAAGTTTCTGGGGATATCCCTAAAAGCATAAAATTTTAAGATGGTACAGACTCATTGATAGGAGGTATCCAAACAGGTGGTCCTAGAACAGAGGTCCTGGTTGTCCAAAGTTATTCCTGTCTGCCTTGAGAACAGAGGTATAAAGGCAGGAATATAGATTGGGATGAGAAGCTGTTGATGGTTTGGGCTTGAGGACCAGGAATAAATGATCAGGACCATGGCAGTGGGTAGTAGCCATAATATTTAATTTCCCAAAGGAGCCAGGTAGAACCATTTGCAGCTCATCAGTCACTGATTCAGTTTTCACCCAGACAAACTACTCAAATATTGTAACCTGTGTGGTTCCTGAAGAGCCCTGTGACTATGAGCATCATTTTTCCTGTAAATCCCCAAAGTTATTTCAACCCATACTTCCTCCACCATATAGTCAGTTACCATTTTATAAAGGAGCAGGAGGAGGGAGGGGAAATCTGAGAGAATATCTTTCCCAGACACGAAAATATAAATAACAACCATATAATAGTTATTTTTATAACCCCTGAATTATCCATCACAAAGTTTGACAGATAGCCATTGCTTAATTTGAATTGATGTTTAAGGGCAAAATTGGTCAGTGATACAACACAATAGCTCATCTTGGGTATGGCTCCTAATGTCAGGATTAGGGACTGTCCATGCTACGTGTAGGTGTTAAGTATCCTGGGATTGCCAGTTAAGGGCAAATTAAAATGAGATGACCCCAAGAGGGAATCAGATTTATTTTATTATGTGCTGATATTGAAGCATAGGACTGGATGTTCTACAAAAATCTCTAAATTTTAATGCTGTCCTTCAAAGTCTAGCTAAAGTGCTTTGAAGCTTCACTGGACAACATATACCTTATTTTCACTATTAATTTAACAGTTGTATAATATCTAATTACACATTTTGAACCAGTATTGCATTCCAATTTAACTCATTATTATTAATTGATTTTTCATTTGATGGAGCATTTCCTTCCAACCTAAATTATAAACTCCTTGAGGACCAAAAGTTGGCATCTCTTTGTATCCCTCTAAGGTCTTCTTAAAGTAGAAATTTCAAAATATTAGTTGGTTAATAAATAGCTTAATTTATGTCCCAGTGTCAGAGATATATCTAACTTCACAATTATTCTGAAACAATGCCCTAGAAAAAAGCAGGTCTTAATTTTATTTTGAAATTTATGAAAAGAAACAACCAGGAATTGCCTGAAATTTAGCAAATTACAAGAGAAAAAAAAATTTTAATGAAAGAACACAGCACAAATGCAGTTTGATATATGAAAAACATAAAAATATTGTAATTTCAGTATTTCTGAAGAATATCGTTTTGTGATTAATCCACATATTTAGAATTTCAGTGAAGGGATGCCAACATAATACCCTATTACAGATTACAAAAAATCAATGTTAATGACATGTTCTATCTTTGAAATTTCAGCCAAATCCATCATCTTCTGACTGGAATATAGAAATAGACAGAAGCTGAGTTAATTAGGAGACTCAGTTCAGTGCCAACACAACTCATGAGTCTTGTTGTGTAGAGAGAACAGAGGAGACACACAGAGAAATTAAGACTATTATTTAGATAAAAGGAAATAAGAAAATAGAACCTTTCACCTAAATCGCCAGTTTATAATGTCACTGAGAAAATCTGAAGATCAAGGACTTGCTTTGAATTCAGCTTGAGTTCTAAACTTGACAGCATATTAATAACTTCTAAATGGCTGAGGAAACAATCACCTGATGTGATTTTTGTTGACATTTTATGGATTAGTTCAGTAATTATTGAGGTGGCATGGTGAAATTACTAATTGAATATGACATTACTTATAAAATGCTATTAAAAATATTGCAGTGCCTACTGCCAGGTGAGTTGACGTGTCTTTTCTGCTATGTTAAATGATAAATTTAAAGGTAATACAAAATAACTTTGCCAATGAATTCAAAATTTTCAGGGTGGGATCATTTCACTGACAAAGAAAAATAAAAAAGGCATTATAATTTACTCATTTGGGTGTTCTCTATACTTTTAAATACAAATCAGTACTGAAAATATGCATTATAATAAAAAACTTCCTGTGAATAAATATGCCAGAAAATGTGTTTAATTTGAGAGAGAGCAAGTGTCTCCCTGTGTAAAAGGATCTCTTTATTACCTGCTAATTTGCTTAAATTGCATTATTAGAGCCATTCGTTTGGATTGGGATATGGGTTCCAGAAGATTGCAGTGAAAAGACAACTATGTTTTCTTAAACTATGTGTCCTGTGCTCTTACATAAGCATGAAAAAAATTTTTTTGTTGAAGTATAATCGATTTACCATATTATGTTCGTTTTAGATGTACAACATAGTAATTCAATATTTTTATAAATTATTCTCCATTTAAAGTTATTACAAAATAGGTGAGGGATCAAGGTGGTGGCAGAGTAGGAAACAGAGTTCAACTCCCTCCACGGAAACATTGAAAATACATCTACAAGTGGAACGATTTACACAGAACAGCTACTGAGCACTGACATAAGACCTCAGGTGTCCAAAAAGATTAAAAAACCTTCATGGGTAGGACAAAAGGAAAAGGAATCAGGATGGGGCTTATGCCCCAAAGAGGGAGCTGTGAAGGAGGAAAGGTTCCCTGCACCTTGGGAAGACTCCTCACCAGTGGAGAAATTAGACTGGACAGAGGGGGGAGTTTTGGAGCATAAAAGGGGAGAGCAGCAACCAGTTTGTGGAAGGCAAAAATGGAGAGTAACCTGCACAGCGGGTTGGAACCTTTACCCTGCTCTCCCCAACCTGAGATATTCCCCTGTTGGTGAAGGTAGGGTTTGGGTGCTGAAGCCCAGACACTGAAGCTCAGTCCCAGGGAGAGGACAAGGGTTTTGTGCAGAAGCAGCCTGAAAAGATCAGGCTGTGCCAACTGAGGGTGTACTAAGAAGAAGTCTGGGACCACCAGAGAGATAAGGCACCATTATTAGGAGAGGCACCAGGAGAGGAGCAGGACCACCATAAAAGCTTCTTTCCCTGTGAGCACCCCCAGGCAACAGGACTCTGCCTACAGGAGCTCAGTGGATGGACACCAAGTGCTGCTACCATCTTGGGCTCCAGAAATGGTCACTGCCTGCCCCTTCCATGCCTATGGGCAGACTCCAGACCCTGTCCCTGCTGACCTGGAAGGGTGCTGACAGCTCCTGAAATTATAAATTCCACCAGTGGGTAACAGGACCCACCCCTGCTGACCCAGAGGGGCTTAGAAGGATTCAACCACTGGGAATTCTGACAGTGGTCCCCAGGACCTGCTCTTGCTGCTCCTAAAGGGTGCAGATAGCTTCTATGACTGAGAAATCTGTCAGTGGGTGCTGGAACTCACCCTTCTGTCACACTGAAAGCTCTTGCTACTGGGAAATCTGCCAGTGGGTGACAGGCTCTGCCCTGATGTTCTGGGAGGATGCAGATAACTCTCCCCACTAGGAAATCTGTCAGCAGGTGCCAGGAGCTGCCCTGGTGTCCCAGGAGGGTGCAGATACCTCCTCCCCACTAGTAAATTTACCCAGAGGAGGGGCTGAAACCACAGCTGAGCCACGGGGTCTATGTGACTAAGGAAGAAGAGCTGAAATGTTTCCTCATGGCTGCATGAACTGAGGAGTTACACCTTGGCTGACAGCTTCCTAAGTTCAGTGCCTGTGAAATATCTGAAAAGACCCAAGTGCTTTTGCAGCTGGGATGGGTCTGACTTTAGCAGCTGTGGGCTCTCTGGGCATGTACTGTTGGGGTAGGGGTGTATCACAGTTTGAGCTGCCTCCATAGCTCCCACAGCAGGTTCAGGTGCACAACTACTGCAGTCCTGGGACCTGACCTCAGTGGACCTGTACCAGTGGCCAGGTGAAAACAATACTTGAGTGTCACCAGGACCAGTTTCTGGCATACTCACAGTTAAGGTGGGACCAAGAGCAGGACCAACGACAGTATACTTTGTGAGATGGTACAAAGGTGAAAGGAAACATGACAGAGCACATTCACAGGTGAACAGCTAAAGAGGAGGAATACTCAGTGGCTTCTCTCCCCATGGGAATGCTCCAATTCCACTTACCTCACACTGCAGATCAGAATCACAGCTAAGAATCAGATCTGGGAGTCTCTACTCCAACAACTAGGGAACAGAACCTCCTCCTGACAGGGCAGTGAAAACCACAGAGCAAAGGGGAAGCACCACTCAATACCTAGGGCAGGCGCAGATCACCAATCAAACCTCCTATCAAGATGATAATGGCATAAGCCTCTGGACCAAACTTACCCACCAGGGGACAGACACCAGAAGCAAGAGGATCTACAATCCTGCAGCCTGCAAAAAGGAGACCACAAACACAGTAAGTTTGACACAATGAGAAGATAAAGAAATTTGTTACAGAAGATGGAGGAAGGTAAAATCTCACAAGAACTAAATGAAGAGGAGATAGGCAATCTACATGAAAAAGAATTCAGAGTAATGATAGTAAAGATGATCCAAGATCTCAGAAAAAGACTGGAGGCACAGATCAAGGAGATACAAGAAAAGTTTAACAAAGACCTAGAAGAACTAAAGAACAAACAGAGATGAACAAGGCAATAACTGAAAGGAAAAATACACTAGAAGGAATCAATAGCAAAAATACTGAGGCAGAAGAAGGGATAAGTGACCTGGAAGACAGAATGGTGGAAATATTTACTGCAGAATAGAATAAAGAAAAAAGAATGAAAAGAAATGAGGACAGTATCAGAGACCTCTGGAACAATGTTAGACACACCAATATTTTAATTATAGGGTTCCAGAAGAAGAAGAAAAAGAGAAAGGGCCTGAGAAAATATTTGAAGAGATCATAGTAGAAAACTTCCCTAACATGGGAAAGGAAATAGTCACCCATGTCCAGGAAGCACTGAGTCCCATTAAGAATAAACAAAGCAGGAAGATGCTGAGACACATATTAATTAAACTAACAAAAATTAAGTACAAGGAAAAAATATTAAAAGCAACAAGGGAAAAGCAACAAATGACATACAAGGTAATCCCCATAAGGCTATCAGCTGATTTTTCAGCAGAGACTCTGAAGGCCAGAAGGGAGTGATAGGATATATTTAAAGTGATGAAAGGGAAAAACCTACAATCAAGAATACTCTACCCATCAAGGCTCTCACTGAGATTTGACAGAGAAGGAAAAGCTTAAGAGACAAGAAAAAGCTGAGAGAATTCACCACCACCAAACCAGCTTTACAACAAATGCTAAAAGAACTTATCTAGGCAAAAAAGACGACAGAAGAGAACAAAAGAGGAAGGGAAGAAAAAAGACCAACAAAAACAAACTGAAAACAATTAAGAAAATGGCAATAGAAACATACATGTAGATAACTAGCTTAAATGTAAATGGATTAAATACTCCAACCAAAAGGCAGAAACTGGCTGAACGGATACAAAACCAAGACCCATATATAATATATGCTGCCTACAAGAGACCCACTTCAAACCTAGGGACACATTCAGATTGAAAGTGAGGGGATGGAAAAAGATATTCCCTGCAAATTGAAATCAAGCTAAAGCAGGGGTAGCAATAGTCATATCAGACAAAATAGACTCTAAAACGAAGACTGTTACAAGAGACAAGGAAGGAGAATACATAATGATGAAGGGATCAATCCAAGAAGAAGATATAATGAATATAAATATATATGCACCCAACATAGGAGCACCTCAATATTTAAGAGAAATGCTAATAGCCATAAAAAGGGAAATCAAGAGTAACACATTAATACTGGAGGACTTTAACATCCCACTTACAACAGCCAGAAAATTAATAAGGAAACACAAGCCTTAAATGACACATTAGACCAGAAAGATTAATTACTCTTTATACGAGAGTCCATCTGAAAGCAGCAGAATACACTTTCTTCTCAAGTGCACATGGGATATTCTCCAAGATAGATCACATCTTGGGTCACAAATCAAGCCTCAGTAAATTTAAGAAAATTTAAATCATATCAAGCTTCTTATCCAACAACAATGCTATGATATTAGAAATCAATTACAGGAAAAAATGTAAAAAAATACAAACACCTGGAGGCTAAACAATATGTTACTAAATAACCAATGGACCACTAAATAAATCAAAGAGGAAATCAAAAAATACCTAGAAACAAATGACAACAAAAACATGACAATCCAAAACCTATGGGATGCAGCAAATGCAGTTCTAAGAGGGAAGATTATAGCAATACAATCTTAACTCAAGAAAAGAGAAAAATCTCAAATAAACAACATAACCTTACACCTAAAGCAACTAGAGAAACAAGAATAAACAAAAGCCAAAGTTAGTAGAAGGAAAGAAATCATAAAGATCAGAGCAGAAATGAGTGAAATAAAGAAAAGAATAGCAAAGATTAATGAAAATAAAAGTCAGTTCTTTGAAAAGATAAACAAAATTGATAAACATTTAACCAGACTTATCAAGAAAAAAAAGGAGAGGACTCAAATCAATAAAATTAGAAATGAAAAAGAAGTTATGGCTCACACCACAGAAATACAAAGGAGCATGAGAAACTAGTACAAGAAACTATATGCCAAAAAAATGGGCAACCTGGAAGAAATGGACGAATTCTTAGAAAGGTACAATCTTCCAAGACTGAACCAGGAAGAAACAGAAAATATAAACAGACCAATCACAAGTAATGAAATTGAAACTGTGATTTATAAACTTCCAACAAACAAAAGTCAAGGACCAGATGGCTTCACCAGTGAATTCTGGCAAACATTTAGAGAAGACCTAACCCCTATCCTTCTGAAAGTCTTCCAAAAAATTGCAGAGGAAGGAACACTCCAATGCTCATTCTACAAGGCCACTATCACCCTGATACCAAAACCAGACAAAGATATCCCAAAAAAGAAAACTACAGGACAATATCACCAATGAACATAGATGCAAAAATCCTCAGGAGAATACCAGTAAACAAATCCAATAACTCATTAAAAGGATCATACACAATGATCAAGTGATATTTATCCCAGGGATGCAAGAAGTTTTCTTTATATACAAATCAATCAATGGAATACACCATATTAACAAATTGAAGTATAAAAACAATATGATCATCTCAATTGATGCAGAAAATGCTTTTGACAAAATTCAACACCCATTTATGATAAAAACTCCAGAAAGTGGGCATTGAGGAAACTTAGCTTAAGATAATAAAGGCCATGATATGACAAACCCACAGCAAACATCATTCTTAATGGTGAAAAACAAAGAATTTTCTCTAAGATCAGGGACAAAACAAGGATGTCCACTCTCACCACTACTATTCAACATAATTTTGGAAGACCTAGCCACAGCAATCTGAAAAGAAAAAGAATAAAAGGAATCCAAATTGGAAAAGAAGAATTAAAACAGTCACTGTTTGCAGATCACATGACGCTATACGTAGAAAATCCTGTAGATGCTACCAGAAAACTACTAAGACTCCTCAATGAATTTGGTAAAGTTTCAGGATACAAAATTAATACACAGAAATCTCTTGCATTCCTATGCACCAATAATGAAAGATCAGAAAGAGAAATTAAGACAACAATCCCACTTCCCATATCAAGAAAAAGAATAAAATACTTAGGAATGAACCTATTTAAGGAGGCAAAAACCTGTATTCTGAAAACTATAAGGTACTGATGAAAGAATTCAAAGATGAAAAAAAACAGATGGAGAGATATATCATGTTCTTGGATTGGAAGAATCAATATTGTGAAAATGAGTATACTACTCAAAGCAACCTACAAATTCAATGCAATCCCTATCAAATTATCAATGGCATTTTTCACAGAATTAAAACAAAAATTTTACAATTTGTATGGAAACACAAAACACCCCAAATAGCCAAAGCAATCTTGAGAAAGAAAAATGGAGCTGGAGGAATCAGGAATCAGGAATGCTGACTTCAAACTATACTACAAAGCTACAGTAATGAAAACAGTATTGTACTGGGACAAAAACAAATATGCATCAGTGGGACAGGATAGAAAGCCCAGAGATAAACCCACACAACTATGATCATCTTATCTATGACAAAAGAGGCAAGAATACACAATGAAGAAAAGACAGTCTCTTCAATAAATGGTGCTGGGTAAACTGGACAGCTACATGTAAAAAAAAAAAAAAAGAAATTAGAACACTCCCTAATATGATGCACAAAAATCAACTCAAAATGGATTAAAGACCTAAACATAACCCCAGACACTATAAAACTCTTAGAGGAAAACATAGGCAGAACACTCTTTGACATAAATCACAGCAAGATCTTTTTGATCCACCTTCTAGAGTAATGAAAATAAAAACAAAAATAAGCAAATGGAATATAATTAAACTTAAAAGTTTTTGCACAATAAAGGAAACCATAAACAAAAGAAAAGACAACCCTCAGAATGGGAGAAAATACTTACAAACAATGAAATGGACAAGGGATTAATGTCCAAAATATACAAACAGCTCATGCAGCTCAATATCAAAAAAACAAGTAACCTAATCAAAAATAGGCAGAAGGTCTACATAGAAATTTCTCCAAAGAATACATACAGATGGCTAAAAAGCACATGAAAAGATGCTCAACCTCACTAATTATTAGAGAAATGAAAATCAAACTACAATAAGGCATCACCTCATACTGGTCAGAATAGCCATCATCAAAGAATCTAAAATCAGTCAGTACTGGAGAAGGTGTGGAGAAAATGGAACCCTCCTACACTGTTGGTGAGAATGTAAATTGGTACAGCCACTATGGAAAACAATGTGGATGTTCCTTAAGAAACTAAAAACAGGAATACCATGTTATCCAGCAATACTACTCCTGGGCATATATCTGGAGAAAACCATAATTTGAAAAGATACATGCACCTCAGTGTTCATTGCAGCACTATTTTAAAAAGCCAGGACATGGAAGCAACATAAATGTCCATCAATAGAGGAATGGATAAAGAAATTGTGGTATATACATACAATGTAATATTAGCCATACAAAAGAACAAAATAATGTCACTTGCAGCAATATGGATGGTCCTAGAGGTTGTAAAACTGAGTGGACTAAGTCAGACACAGAAAAATAAATATCATATGACATTTCTTACATGTGGAATCTAAAAAAAAAAAGGTATAAATGAACTTATTTACAAAACAGAAGTAGAGTTACGATGTAGAAAGCCAACTTATAGTTATGAAGGAATAAGGGAGAGAGGGATAAATTGGGAGATTGGGAATGACATATACACACTAGTATATATAAAATAGATAACTAATATGAATCTGCTGTATTGCACAGGTAACTCTCTTCAATACTTTGTAACGGACTGTATAGGAAAAGAATCTAAAAAAAAAGAAAGAAATGAGTGGATACTTGTATATGTATAACTGAATCACTGCTGTACACCTGAAACTAATACAACATTGTAAGTCAACTATACTCCAATAACAGGTTTTTTTAAAAAGTAAATTCATTGTAATTCTGGAGTTTTATTAGGAATCTCTTTGAGGTATCATTACAGGGAGTTTCAGAAAAGTTTTAAAATTTGTGGGAAATTATCATAAACTCCCCTGATATATGGCATATTCATTTAAATCAACTCAAATTATGGTTCATAATTTATATTTAACAGCTGTGGTTTTTTTCAAGAAAGATAAAAGGAAAGTTTGTGGGAAATTACTGCATTTATTCCAAAAATGGGTAATAAAATTGAGAGAAAATTACTTTTAAAAAAAGTATGTGGCTTCCCTCATCATGCAGTGGTTATGAATCTGCCTGCCAAAGCAGGGGATATGGGTTCGAACCCTGGTCTGGGAAGATTCCACATGCCATGGAGCAACTAAGCCCATGCACCACAACTAGCGAGCCTGTGCTCTAGAGCTCACGAACCACCACCACTGAGCCTGCGTGTCACAACTACTGGAGCCTGCCCACCTAGAGCCCATGCTCTGCAGCAAGAGAAGCAACTGCAATGAGAAGCCTACACACCACAACGAAGAGGAGCCCCTGCTTGCCACAACTAGAGAAAGTCCATGCACAGCAAAGAAGACCCAACACAGCCAAAAATAAATAAATTAAATAAAATTTTAAAAATAGTCTACCATTAAGAAAAGTATGAAATACTGAATATTTCTGATCAAAATCCTGTTGTTTCTATTTTTAATTAATTAGAATATTCTTGGACACAGTATTATAAACTCACATGACATTTCATCTCCTCTCATATTGTCCATAACATTAAAATATCCATGTTGTCTAATCAAGTAAATGAAAAAAAATAATTATTTTGACCTACTTACCAAAAGTGTCACTTTCAGAGAGACAGAAAACCAAATTATCTTTTGAGTTTGTATTTGATCTGTATTTCTGCACATTTGATAAGATTAACATTGGCTACCCAGTCAACCTTGTATTACCTGATATTACTCATTGTTTTTTAAATTACCAGTAGGGATATGTATAGAATAACTCCATCTAGGATGATTCTCTTTCTTTCAGCTTTGAAAGTTCTGCATATTGTACATGTCTACAAACATCAGCTTTATTGGCAGAGAATGCCACTGACATCACCCATCCTCTGATAAACTTCCACTTTTCTTTTAAAATTCAACTTAGAAAATCTCTCTTCTGGAAAATTCCCTTGTAATGTAATGTTCTCTCAACACATTTTATCACTTCCTCTCTTTACAGTCCTTGTATTACACATGAATCCAATGTTGTAGTCATCATACTGTGTTATATTTTATAATTTTATACATCTGTATCTTGCCTAAGAACACTGTAAGGAAAAGTACTATGTCATTTTTCCCTATGTATCTCAGGTTTAACATATATTTTAGAAGAATACTGGGCCTCACATTTTTCCACTAAGTAAGGGATCTCAGGATAAGAAATTGTAAATCAAAAGGTTCTTTGCTGATAAAAACAGAAAAGCTGGAGTCTCCTCAAGACAGACGTTTCTGTCATCCACAATCATCCAAGCTGGTCATCCAAAATCAGGCAATTTCTTTCTGAAGAGAGTTGAATAAACTGAGAAAATTACTCTATCTGGAAGGTCGTGATTTTCAAGACTTTTAGCAGATCCCCCCTCAAATCTAACAAATTATTATCTCTAGAATATATTTACAAGTTAACTTATGCATTTGTAGAGGTTCATTATCATGTTTCATTCTTTTTCTTTACATATAGCCATTGTATTAGTTTGAGAAACTCTGCTATCTAGATTAAACTAAGAAATACTTCAGTTTTCAGACTGAATTGCAAAATCACCTTTTTCTTAATGGAAGCTTGTTATCAAGTATAAACCTGGTATAAACTATCTGTTTATACTGTGACTTTTCCCCCTGATTGGTAGAGTAATGTTCACCTTAGGATGTTGCAAATGTCATAAAAATTTAAAGACTCAGAAAAAAATAAACACCTGTGGTCTCATCACTTGGACCAACTCTTTTGGCAATTTGACAATCTCTAATTCCTGTCTCTTTTTTCTTATGCACCTTATTTTTATTTGTGACCTATCAAATTATTCTTTTTTAAAAAATTAACATTATATCATAAACACTTTTTCATCATTAATGACTTTCATAAATATAATTTCAAAGACTTCATAATATTGACTTGAATTGATATATAATAATTTATGTATCCATTAAACATTTGGATGATTTTTTCCAATATTTTTTATCACAGATAAAACAGAAAAGCATTTCTGCACATAAGTTATATTGACTTCCAATTCTTTATCTACTATAAAAGAGAATGGGGATCATGAAAGGATAATAAATAATTGAATAATTAAGAAACCTATACTGGTTATATTCTCTCTTGTGATATATTTTTCTCATCATAAAATCACCAGTATTGAATATTAAATTTAAAAGATGTGCCAATTTTATGAGTATGAAAGCAACTTTATCAGTTTTATTTACATTTTTATCACTAGTGAAGTGAAACACTTTTATGTATGTATTTTATATACTCTTGTATTAATTATGTATATGTGCTATTGGGGTAATATGGTTTTCTTATATATAAGTTCTCTATATATTTCAGTTTCCTGTCCTAGAGCTTACAAATAGTTACCCCAGAGAAACTAGTTCTTAAAATAATTGCTCTATACATGATTAATTGATCTCATCTATATTATGCTCCTGATGAGGAAGAGGTTGATCTTCCAAAATTCATGCAACAATATTTCCTGAACATGTTTCCAAAATGAAATACCATTGTCAGGAAATGGATTATAGTATTCTAAGAACTAATTATAATAGACTCAATAAATATTTTGATTGATTTATTGAAACATGTAAATGATTCTCTTCACAATTTAAAGAAATTATATGCCTTCATCACAATCAGACTCTAAAACTGTCTTACATATATGGCATAAAAAAGTACCAAATTACTGCAGTATAGTTTCTTACAAACAACCTAAGTTTATAAATTACATTTTCCAATAAATTGAATTAGTCTAATGCCTATAAAGTAAGACATGAATAATAGGAGCAAGGTATTAGAATGACATAAATATAGTTTAGTTTACTATTAGTTTACTATTAGTGGGTCATAATTTTATTTTTTTATTTTACTTTTTATTGAGTAGAGTTGATGTACAATATTTTCTCAGTTTCAGGTACAATAGAGCGATTAAATATTTTATAGATTACACTCCATTTAAAGTTATTACAAAACAATGGCTACATTTCCCTGTTCTGTACAATATATCCTTGTAGTTTATCTATTTTATACAGGGTAGTTTGTACCTCTTAATCCCATACCTCTATTTCTTGCCCCTACCCTATTTCCTCTCCCCACTGGTAACCACTAGTTTGTTCTCTATATCTGTGAGTCTCTTTTTGTATTGTTTTATATCTGGGCCTTCTGTTCTGTTCCATTGATTTATGTGGCTGTTTTTGTACAAGTACCATGCTGTTTTTATTACTATAGATTTGTAATATACTCTGAAGTCAGGAAGCAGAATACCTCCAGCTTGGTTATTGTTTTTTTCTCAAAATTGCTTTGGCAATTCAGATCCTTTTGAGGTTCCATATAAATTTTAAGGTTGTTTGTTCTCGTTATGTGAAAAATGTCATGGTATTTTTGAGGCACTGCATTATACCTGTAGATTGCTTTGGGTAGTATGGAAGTCTTAACAATATAATTCTTCTAATCCAAGAACATGGGATATCTTTTCAATTCTTCCTATCATTTTCAAATTTCTTCATCAATGTTTTATAGTTTTCAGAGTAGCATATGACAACTTTAGCACATAGCCCATGCATACAAAATGTATAGACTATGCTTTTTCTAACCCTATACATAAATAGATTTTTAAATAATCAGTTTAGAAGTATTAGAGTTTGGAGTTTGGAGTTCTTCAATTATTTGAAAGAGATTGAGGATAATTGATATTAATTCTTCTTTAAAATTTTGATAGAATTTACCTATACAATCATCTTGTCCTGGACTTTTTTGGGGGGAAGTTTTTGATTACTGATTTAATCTCCTTGCTCATTTTTGGTCTGTTTAAATTTCCTATTACTTCTTGATTCAGTCTTGGTGAGTTGTGTGTTTTTAGGAATTTATTTCTTCTAAGTTATCTAATTTGTTGGCATATAATTGATCATAACAGTCTTCCATGATCCTTGGTATTTCTGTGGCATCAGTAATGTCTCCTCACATGTTTATAATTGTATTAATTTGAGAAATCTCCCTTTTTCTTAATTTAGCTAAAAGTTTGTCAGTTTTATTTATCTTTTTAAAAAACCAACTCAGTTTTGTTGATCTTTTCTATTGTCTTTCTTTGTTTCTATTTCTCTTACTTCAGCACTAATATTTATTATTTTCTTCCTTCTGCAAAATTTAGGCTTAGTTTGTTCTTCATTTTCTAGTTTCTTGAGGTGTAAAGACAGATTGTTTGAGATCTTTCTTTTTTCTTAATAAAGGCATTTATAAATTTCCTCCTACTTAGAACTGCTTTTGCTGAATCCCATAAGTTTTGGTATGCTGTGTTTCCATTTCTGTACAACTGAAGATTTTAAAATTTTCCTTTGTTTCCTTTTGGTGACACATTGCTTGTTCAGAAGTGTACTGTTTAATTTTCACATTATTTGTTAATTTGCCAGCTTTCTTCCCATTATCAATTTCTATTACATATCATTATGGTTGGAAAATCATATGCTTAATTTGGTCATATCAATCATATGCTTGATACTATTTCAATCATCTTAAATTTGTTAATACTTGTTTTGTGATCTAGATCTATCCTGGAGAATATGCACTTGAAAAAAATGTGTATTCTGCTATTGCTGGATGGAATATTCTGTATATGTCAGTTAAACACAATTGGTCTAAAGTGTAGTTCTGGTCAATTATTTCCTATTGATTTTCTGTCTGAATGATCTATCTGTTGTTGAGAGTGGAGTATTGAAACCCCCTACTATTATTTCATTGTTGTCTATTTTTGCCTTCTGATATAGCTCATTTTACAAGACCAACATTATCCTGATAGTGAAACCAGGTAAGGATAACACAAGAAAAGAAAATTACAGGCCAATATCCCTGATGAACATATATGCAAATATCCTTAATAAAATACTAGCAAACTGAATTTAGAAGCACATTAAGGGCTTCCCTGGTGGCACAGTGGTTGAGAGTCTGCCTGCTGATGCAGGGGACACGGGTTCATGTCCCGGTCTGGGAAGATCCCACATGCCACGGAGCGGCTGGGCCCATGAGTCATGGCTACTGAGCCTGCACGTCCGGAGCTTGTGCTCTGCAATGGGAGAGGCCACAACAGTGAGAGGCCCGTGTACCACACACACACACACAAAAGCACATTAAAAGGATTATACACCATAATGAAGTGGGATTTATCCCTGTGATGCAAGGATGGGTTAATATATGCAAATCAACCAATGTGATACACCACATTAACAAAATAAAGGATAAAAGTTATATGATCATCACAATAGATACAGAAAAAGCATTTGACAAAATACAGCACTGTTTCATGATTAAACACCCTCAACAAATTGGGTATAGAAAAAATGTACCTCAATATAATAAAGGTCATATATGACAAGTTCACAGCTAATATCAAACTCAGCAGTGAAAAGTTAAAAGCTTTTCCTCTAAGATCAGGAACAAGACAAGGATGTCCACCCTCACCATTTCTATTGAACATAGTACTGGAAGTCTGAGCCATAGCAGTCAGGCAAGAAAAAAAGGCATCCATCTTGGAAAGGAAGAAGTAAAATTATCTCTGTTTGCAGATTACAGATCTTATATACAGGAAATCCTAAAGAATGCACACACAAAAAAATAAAATAAAATAAACAAACAAAAAAAACTGTTGAACCTACTAAAAAATTCAGTAATGTTGTAGGTTACAAAATCAACATACAAATATCAGTTGTTCCTATATATTAACATTGAGCTATCTGGAAGAGAAATTAAGAAGGCAACAATCAAAGTGATGAAAGACCTGTACACTGAAAACCATAAGACATTGATCAAAGAAATTAAAGAAAATACACATAGCAGAGGAGAAATGGTGGAAGAGTAAGACGCGGAGATCACCTTCCTCACCACAGATACATCAGAAATACATCTACATGTGGAGCAACTCCTATAGAACACCTACTGAATGCTGGCAGAAGACCTCAGACCTCCCAAAAGGCAAGAAACTCCCCACGTACCTGGGTAGGGCAAAAGAAAAAAAGAAAAAACAGAGACAAAAGAATAGGGATGGTACCTGCACCAGTGGGAGGGAGCTGTGAAGGAGGAAAGGTTTCCACACACTAGAAAGCCCCTTTGCAGGCAGAGACAGTGGGAAGCGGAGGAGGGAGCTTCGGAGCCGCGGAGGAGAGCACAGCAACAGGGGTGCGGACGGCAAAGCAGAGAGATTCCCGTACAGATGATCGGTGCCGACAGGCACTCACCAGCCCGAGAGGCTTGTCTGCTCACCCGCTGGGGCAGGAGGGGCTGTGAGCTGAGGCTCGGGCTTTGGTTGGAGCAGAGGGAGAGGACTGGGTTTGGCTTTGTGAACAAAGCCTGAAGGGATTAGTGACCACGGCTAGCCGAGAGGGAGTCCGGGGAAAAGTCTGAACCTGCGGAAGAGTCAAGAGACTTTTTCTTCCCTCTTTGTTTCCTGGTGCGCGAGGAGAGGGTTTTAAGAGCGCTGCTTAAAGGAACTCCAGAGACGGGCGTGAGCCGTGGCTAAAAACGTGGACCCCAGAGACGGGCACGAGCCACGGCTAAAAGTGCAAACCCCAGAGACGGGCAGGAGACGCTAAGGCTGCTGCTGCTGCCACCAAGGGGCTTGTGTGTCCTCTTCCGGGGAGCCTGTGCAGCCCGCCACTGCCAGGTTCCGGAGATCCAGGGACAACTTCCCTGGGAGAACGCACAGCAGGCCTCAGGCTGGAGCAATGTCACGCTGGCATCTGCCGCCGCAGGCTCACCCCGCACACTGTGCCCCTCCCTCCCCCCCCACCCCCGGCCTGAGTGCGCTAGAGCTCCCGAATCAGCGGCTCCTTTAACCCCGTCCTGTCTGAGCAAAAAACAGACGCCCTCCAGCGACCTACATGCAGAGACAGGGCCAAATCCAAAGCTGAGCCCCTGTGAGCTGTGAGAACAAAGAAGAGAAAGGGAAATCTCTCCTAGCAGCCTCAGAAGCAGCTGATTAAAGCTCCACAATCAACTTGATGTACCCTGCATCTGTGGAATACGTGAATAGACAATGAATCAGCCCAAATTGAGGAGGTGGACTTCAAGAGCAAGATCTATGATTTTTTCCCCTGTTCCTCTTTTTGTGAGTATGTGTATGCTTCTGTGCGAGATTTTGTCTGTATAGCTTTGCTTCCACCATTTGTCCTAGGGTTTTATCCATCTGCTTTTTTCTAATTTTTTCTTAATAATTAATTTTAATTTGAATAACTATTATTCTTTCTTTCTTTCTTTCTTTCTTTCTTTCTTTCTTTCTTTCTTTCTTTCTTTCTTTCTTTCTTTCTTTCCTTCTTTCCTTCTTTCTTTCTTTCTTTCCTTCCCTCCTTAAGACAACAAATCATCCCAAATTGAGGAGGTGGACTTTGAGAGCAAGATTTATGATTTTTTTTCCCTTTACCTCTTTTTGTGAGGGTGTATGTGTATGCTTCTGTGTAAGGTGTCTGTATAGCTTTGCTTCCACCATTTGTCCTAAGGTTCTCTCTGTCCATTTTTTTTTCTAAATAAATATTTTTTAATCTAATAACTTTATTATACTTTATTTTATTTTACTGTATCTTCTTTCTTTCTTTTTTTGTCCTTCCTTCTCTCCTTCCTTCCTTCTTTTCTCCCTCCCTCCCTCCTTTCTTTCCTTCTTTTCTTCTTTCTTTCTTTCTTCCTTCCTTCCTTTCTTCCTTCCCTCCTTTCTTTCTTTCTTTCTTTCTCCTTTCTTTCTTTCTTTCTTTCTTTCTTTCTTTCTTTCTTTCTTTCTTTCTTTCTTTCTTTCTTTCTTTCTTTCTTTCTTTCTTTCTTTCTTCATACTTCTACTGATTCTTTCTCTCTACTTTTTCTCATTTTTATTCTGAGCCGTGTGGATGAAAGGCTCTTGGTGCTGCAGCCAGGAGTCAGTGCTGTGCCTCTGAGGTAGGAGAGCCAACTTCAGGACACTGGTCCACAAGAGACCTCCCAGCTCCACATAATATGAAATAGCAAAAATCTCCCAGAGATCTCCATCTCAACACCAGCACCCAGCTTCACTCAACGACCAGCAAACTACAGTGCTAGACAACCTATGTCAAAAAAACTAGCAAAACAAGAACACAACCCCACCCATTAGCAGAGAGGCTGCCTAAAATAATAATAAGTCCACAGACACCCCAAAACACACCACCAGACGTGGACCTGCCCACTAGAGAGACAAGATCCAGCCTCATCCACCAGAACACAAGCACTAGTCCCCTCCACCAGGAAGCCTACACAACCCATTGAATCACCTTAGCCACTGGGGACAGACATTAAAAACAACGGGAACTACCAATCTGCAGCCTGCAAAAAGGAGACCCCAAACACAGTAAGATAAGCAAAATGAGAAGACAGAAACACACAGCAGATGAAGGAGAAAGATAAAATGCACCAGACCTAACAAATGAAGAGGAAATAGGCAGTCTACCTGAAAATGAACTCAGAATAATGAAAGTAAAGAGGATCCAATATCTTGGAAATAGAATGGAAAAAATGCAAGAAACATTTAACAAGGCCCTAGAAGAACTAAAGATGAAACAAGCAAGGATGAACAACACAATAAATGAAATGAAAAAGACTCTAGATGGGAGCAATAGCAGAATAACTGAGACAGAAGAACGGATAAGTGACCTGGAAGATAAAATAGTGGAAATAACTACTACAGAGCAGAATAAAGAAAAAAGAATGAAAAGAACTGAGGACAGTCTCAGAGACCTCTGGGACAACATTAAATGCACCAACGTTCAAATTATAGGGGTTCCAGAAGAAAAAAAGAAAAAGAAAGGAACTGAGAAAATATTTGAAGAGATTATAGTTGAAAACTTCCCTAATATGGGAAAGGAAATAGTTAATCAAGTCCAGGAAGCACAGAGAGTCCCATACAGGATAAATCCAAGGAGAAATATGCCAAGACACATATTAACTAAACTGTCAATAATTAAATACAAACAAAGCTAATTAGAAAGCAGTAAGGGAAAACAAAACAAATAACACACAAGGGAATCCCCATAAGGTTAACAGCTGATCTCTCAGCAGAAACTCTGCAAGCCAGAAGGGAGTGGCAGGACATACTGAAACTGATGAAGAAGAAAAACCTGCAACCAAGATTACTCTACCCAGCAAGGGTCTCATTTAGATTTGATGGAGAAATTAAAACCTTTACAGACAAGCAAAAGCTGAGAGAGTTCAGCACCACCATACCAGCTTTACAACAAATCCTAAAGGAACTTCTTTAGACAAGAAACAGAAGAGAAGAAAAAGACCTATAATAATGAACCCAAAACAATTTAGAAAATGGGAATAGGAATATACATATTGATAATTACCTTAAATGAAAATGGACTAAACGCTCCCACCGAAAGACACAGATTGGCTGAGTGGATACAAAAACAAGACCCATATATATGCTGTCTACAAGAGACCCACTTCAGACCTAGAGAAACATACCGACTGAAAGTAAGGTTATGGAAAAAGATATTCCATGCAAATGGAAACCAAAAGAAAGCTGGAGCAGCAATTCTCATATCAGACAAAATAGACTTTAAAATAAAGACTATTAGAAGAGACAAAGAAGGACACTACATAATGATCAAGGGATCGATCCAAGAAGAAGATGTAACAATTGTAAATATTTATGCACCCAACATAGGAGCACCTCAATACATAAGGTAAATACTAACAGCCATAAAAGGGGAAACTGACAGTAACACATTCATAGTAGGGGACTTTAACACTCCACTTTCACCAATGCACAGATCATCCAAAATGAAAATAAATAAGGACACACAAGCTTTAATGATATATTAAACATGATGGGCTTAATTTATATTTATAGGGTATTCCATCCAAAACAACAGAATACACATTCTTCTCAAGTGGTCATGGAACCTCTTTAATAAGTGGTGCTTGGAAAACTGGACACGTACATATAAAAGTAGGAGATTAGATCACTCCCTAACACCATACACAAAAATAAGCTCAAAATGGATTAAAGACCTAAATGTAAGGCCAGAAACTATCAAACTCTTAGAGGAAAACATAGGCAGAACACTCTATGACATAAATCACAGCAAGATCCTTTTTGACCCACCTCCTCGAGAAATGGAAGTAAAAGCAAAATAAACAAATGATACCTAATGAAACTTCAAAGCTTTTGCACAGCAAAGGAAACCATAAACAAGACCAAAAGACAACCCTCAGAATGCGAGAAAATATTTGCAAATGAAGCAACTGACAAAGGATTAATTTCCAAAATTTACAAGCAGCTCATGCAGCTCAACAAGAAAAAAACAAACAACCCAGTCCAAAAATGGGCAGAAGACTTAAACAGACATTTCTCCAAAGAAGATATACAGACTGCCAACAAACACATGAAAGAATGCACAACATCATTAATCATTAGAGAAATGCAAATCAAAACTACAATGAGATATCATCTCACACCAGTCAGAATGGCCACCATTAAAAATCTAGAAACAATAAATACTGGAGAGGGTGTGGAGAAAAGGGAACACTCTTGCACTGATGGTGGGAATGTGAATTGGTTCAGCCACTATAGAGAACAGTATGGAGGTTCCTTAAAATACTACAAATAGAACTACCCTATGACCCAGCAATCCCACTACTGGGCATATACCCTGAGAAATCCATAATTCAAAAAGAGTCATGTATCAAAATATTCATTGCAGCTCTATTTTCAATAGCCCGGAGATGGAAACAACCTAAGTGCCCATTATCGGATGAATGGATAAAGAAGACGTGGCACATATATACAATGAAATATTACTCAGCCATAAAAAGAAACGAAATTTAGCTATTTGTAATGAGGTGGATAGACCTAGAGTCTGTCATACAGAGTGAAGTAAGTCAGAAATAGAAAGGCAAATACCATATGCTAACACTTATATATGGAATTTAAGAAAAAAAATATCATGAAGAACCTAGGGGTAAGACTGGAATAAAGACACAGACCTACTGGAGAACAGACTTGAGGATATGGGGCAGGGGAACGGTGAACTGTGACAGGGCAAGAGCCAGGTATGGACATATATACACTACCAAACGTAAGGTAGATAGCTAGTGGGAAGCAGCCTCATGGCACAGGGATATCGGCTCAGTGCTTTGTGACCGCCTGGAGGGGTGGGATAGAGAGGGTCGGAGGGAGGGAGATGCAAGAGGGAAATGATATGGGAACATATGTATATGTATAAACAATTCACTTTGTTATAAAGCAGAAACTAACACACCATTGTAAAGCAATTATACCCCAATAAATATGTTAAAAATAAATAAATAAACAAAAAACAAACAAACAAAAAAAGGAAATACACATAAATTGAAAGATGTCCCATTTTCTTATATTGGAAGAATTAGTATTGTGAAAATGTATATAGAACCCAAAGTGATCTACAGATTCAATGCAATCCTTATTCAAAATTCCAATGGCCTTTTTCCCAGAAATAGAAAAAAAAAACTATCCTAAAATGTGTATGGAAACACAAAAGACCCCAAATAGGCAAAGTAATCTTCAGAAAAAAATAACAAAGCTAGAGGCATCATACTTCCTGATTTTAAGATATATTACAAAGTTATAGTAATTGAAACAGTGTGTTATTGGCATAAAAATAGAAACATAGACCAGTGGAGCAGAAGAGAGCCTAGATATAAACTAATGTGTATACAGTCAATCTAATTTTGACAAGAATGCTAAGAACACACTATAGGAAAAGAATAATCTCTTCAATATATGGTGCTGGGAAAACTGGTGATTTACATAGAAAATAATAAAATTAAACCCCTATCTTACACTACTCACAAAAATTAACTTGAAGTGGATTAAGACTGAAATGTAAGAAGCCATAAAACTCCTAGAAGAGAACTTTGGGAAATAGCTCCATGACTTCGGTCTTGGCAAAGATTTCTTGGATAAGACACAAAACGTACAGGTAACAAAAGCTAAAGTAAACAAGTGGGACTACATCAAACTAAAAAGCTTCTGTACAGCAAAGGGAACAGTCAATAAATTGAAAAGGCAACCTATAGAATGGGAGAAAATATATGCAAACCATATGTCTTGATAAGGGGTTAAAATACTAAATAGATAAGGAACTTATATAAGTCAATAGCAAAAATGCAAATAATCCAATTAAAAGATGAATAAAGTACCAAAATACACATTTTCCCAAAGAAGACATGCAGTTAGCCAATAGGTATATGAAAAAGTGCTCAACATTATTAATCAGAAGGGAAATGCAAACCAAAACCACAATAAAATGTCATATCTCACCTGTTAGGATGGCTATTATCAAAAAGACAGATAACTAATGTTGGCAAGGACGTGGAGAAAGGGGATCCTTATACACTGTTTGTGGAATGTATATTGGTACAGCCATAAGGGAAAACAGTATAGCAGATCCTCAAAAATTTAAAAATAGAAATACCATATGACCCAGCAATCCCAATCCCGGGTACATATCTGAAGAAAATAAAATCATGATCTCAAGATATCTGCACACCCATATTCGCTGCAGCATTATGCACAGTAGCCAAGATATGGACTTAATTGTCTTTCAGTGGATGAATTCATAAAGAAAATGTGTTATATTTTTCAGCCATAAAATAGAAGGATATTCTGCCACTTGTGACAACGTGGATGAACTTGAAGGGTGTTATGCCAAGTGAAATAACACAAGTAGAGAAAGAAAAATACTGCATTGTAATCATTTACATGGAAAAAAGCTGGCTTTGTAGAAACATAGTATGCTGGTTTCCAGGAGCTGGGTAAAAGGGAAAATGAGGAGATACAGGTCAAACGGTACAAAGTTTCAATTATAAGAAAAATAAACTTAGAGGATCTAATACACAAATACACAGCATGGAGATTATTGTTAATAACACGGTGTTGTATACTTAAGGGCTTCCCTGGTGACCCAGTGGTTGAGAGTCCGCCTGCCGATACAGGGGACACGGGTTCGTGCCCCGAACCGGGAAGATCCCACATGCTGCGGAGCGGCTGGGACCTTGAGCTATGGACGCTGAGCCTGCGCGTCCGGAGCCTGTGCTCTGCAAGGGGAAAGGCCACAACAATGAGAGGCACGTGTACGGTAAATAAATAAATAAATAAATAAATAAATAAATAAATAAATAAATAAATAAATAACATGGTATTTTATACTTAAAAGCTGCTGAGAGTAGATCTTAAGCATTCTCACCAAAAAAAGAAAAATATAGTTAACTAAAGTGATAGATATGTTATCTTAATCTTGGTAATCATACATATTTATATATGAAAGGGAATATCTATATAATATCTATCTATTTAAATATAGATAAATGGTGAAATCATATGCATTAAAAGTATAAAATTGTATTTGTCAATTATTCCTTGATAAAGTTGGGAAAATAAAGTATACCATAAATAATAAATGCTTATATATGAACATTTAAAGTAATTATCTTAGGACTGGTTAAGTGGCTTATATTAGTGAGATAATCTCTCATGTTCATTCACTGTATCTCTTAGAACTTTAAAAGTATTAATCTTTATCATCAGCAGCTTCATTTCAGATGTCTTATTAAGCAGGGAAACATGAACTGGAGAAAATTGACATTCTAAACATTAATCTATTTCTACATCCAATTATACAAATATTTATTTCATTGAATCACTTTGTTTCAAAATGTCTGAAAATGAAATTCTAATCAAGAAGGTTGCCACTATCAACTTTTTTTTTTAACATCTTTATTGGGGTATAATTGCTTTACAATGGTGTGTTAGTCACTATCAACTTTTGAGTAACTAGATTGAAAGAAAGAATTTCACATTTCATGGGGAATCTGATCCTAATCATTCTTTAAAAATTTTTGAAATAAATCTTCTTTTGAAATAGTTTAATAACCTTCATGAAATGACCTTAACATTAATGAAACTTTTCAACTTGGATCAATTCTCAGTATTTGTTTTATTTTATTTACAAATTAAAACTTCACCTCAATTTACTTGCAAATGAGTTTTTAAATGAAATATGCATATATAGATATACCTAGCACTATAATGCATCCTGTATAGGTATAAAATTTTAATTATGAATATAATAATTGTCCTCAAAAATCTTAAAATTTTAATGAGTAGATAGCTCAGAGAAAATTTCAAAGATATTAATAAAGATAAAGCCAGCATCAGGAAACCAAACTTCAAAATATGGGAACTTTCCTCCAATATTTTAATTCTACTAAATCATTCTGACAAAATAATTATCCAGCCTATTTTCAAATATCTCAAATTACTGGAAGAACAATACTTTTCAAGATAGGACATTTTTTCTTCGGATGGCTCTGCATATAGAAATGAAGATTTCTGTATTCAGTGACCTTGTCTTCCTGAAGCATCTGGCACACTGATGTTTTCCTAGAACATAGTGGGGACATTCAATAAAATGTATCTTCCTCATGACAGCCCATCCAAATCATTTGCTGCTTCTCTTCAACAGTAATCACTTTTCTCAACTAAACTTCACTTAGTCTGCATCTGTTCCACTTTTGTTCCAATTTCTATCCTAATCACCATCTCAGTTGCTCTCTTATTAACACAGCAAGCTTATCTACATATTTCTTAAAATGTGGGGTCCAAAACTGGAAACAATATTTTCTGTAACACAACCACATAAGCTTTTACAGACCTCAGGCAAAATACTTGTTATGGACTGAATGTTTATATCCCTACCCCAAATTCATATGTTGAAGCCCAACCCCCAATGTGACTCTATTTGGAGATAGGGCCTTTATGGAGGCAATTAAGGTTAAATGAGGTCATAAGGATGAGACACCAATCCACTAGGATTAGTATCCTTGTGAGACCAAACAGGAGAAAGCTGTCTCTCTTACTCTCCTCCATGTGAGGACACAGCAAAGAAGCATATACCTGGAACCAAAATGACCTTGGCCAACACCTTGATCTTGGACTTTCCAATCTCCAGAACTGTGAAAAAAATAAATTTCTGTTGTTTAAGCCACCCTGTCTATGATGTTTTTTATAGCAGTCCGAGCAGATTAAAACAATACTCTATCTTGTATTTCACCTTAAGGTAGCCAAAGAATACACCAAATTTTTGGTAATCATATCATATAGTTATTTCTATCAAATTAACTACCACATAAAACCTTCAAGCCTGTTCCACACATACTACTACTAAACTGTGTATGCTCTATTCTAGATTGATATTTATTTATTTTCTATGGAAACATTTGTGAGTACTGACCTATCATCCTGCATTTTTCTATATTTCCTAGCTACATGTTTTCCACTGCTAAAGAGCATTCCTATGTTTCTTCATCCAAAACATTGGTAATAAACTTGAGAACAGAGCTTTCTAGAATACCAGTAAAAAGTTCCCATCAGGTAGGTATCAATTGATTAACCAACTTTTAAATTATAAGTATCAAGAAGATTTTCGTGGTCTACAGGACTTCAAAATTCTGCTTATTTTTAGCCAATTTTAATAGTGTCTTACCAGCGTACGTCATGGTAGGAAGTTGCTGTCACTGCTGCTACTATGGTAATTATTATCACTAATTTTAGAGTGTCCTTCTAAAATTTCTCTATGGGTGTTAAAATATCTAAATAATAAGACCATAATCTGTTAATTTCTAAATTTCCAGTGTCCAGAAAGTCCATGGCATGTAATGTATAATCATTAAGTATTTCTTAAACTAAAATATATGTTGGAATGTCCTAATGGTACTGCTATAGCAATCTAATTACAAGAGTCAGGATTTATTAGTAATAGGAATATGGTGGGGAGAGTAGTGGAAGTGTCAATCATTTGATAAGTATTTTGAATTACTACCTTTATTTTCCAGTTTAACTAACTAATATTTTAATAAGTATTCTATTTTACCTGCTACAATTTTATTGGAAATTCAATTAATTCATTAAAATTTTTAAATGTAATTTGTATCTCTTAGTTTTGCCATATATTATTTAAAAAATGATTAAGGTGGCTTACAAGAATTCAAAGAACTCAGGAAGCCATAATGTATGTTTAATATAAGTTAGAATAATGCTGCAAAGAAAAAATTTGCAAAAGCAAATGGAGAAAGTAATGAGGTCAGTACAAAAAATTCATGCCTTCAAGTCTTATGCACTTTTTGGAGCTGGGCCACAATTTGCCTTTAATATTGGAGCAATCAACAGAAACAGAAAAATGTGATTCACAGTAGTTTCTAACACTGAGACTTAAATGATGCATAGGACAAAACTTGCATAGGAATTACCTATGTTACCTCTGGTGCAGTCTTCATATCCAATCCATCACTCTGTCAGTGATTTTTACCTCCTAAATAATGTTTTATGAGATAGTACCCTCTCCTAAAAAATTACTTTTCACAAATGCAATAGCCTTACAACTGGTGTCCCCACACCCATGTTGATTCCCCAACTCTAACACATTTTTCACATTGCAACCACAGTGATTTTGTAAAATGCAAATAGGATTCTATGAAGTCTTTTCATAATGCCTTTTAGAAACCCTGTATTTCGCTGAGGATAAAGGCTCAGTATGGCATATAAAGTCTTATGTGATATGCCTTCCCAATACACAAGCCCAAATAATTTAACTACATTTTGTGTGGGTTTAGCTAAATGGGCTTTAGTTTAGTTCCACAAAGTTACCCTGATTCCTCCGAACTCAGGCCCTTTGCATTTGCTGTTCCCTCTGCTAGACTGTTTGTGTTTATTTTTTTATTGTACAAATTTTATACATTCAGTGTTGTCCAAAAACATTTCATGTAAGTAGATATCAGAACATTCCTCTGCAAATATACATTCAACTGAATATATGCTATATAACATATGTATCATATATAAAAACTTTTTAAATATATAGGATAGTTCTAATAAATATTGTATGAAAATGACTATATTGACTACATTGGTTAAATAGTGCTAACTTCTCAGGATTGTTAGATTAACTCTATACCATCAACTCAAAAATTTCTTTTTCCTTAGAGTAAACAAAATGAGTATTCTGCATTTAATATTATTTACTTAGCTCAATAAAAATGTTATGGTTATGTTTCACAAATATAAAATGTTGAACACTTAAAATAGTGTAGACTTTAAAAATACTAAGGATCAAAAAGTTGATCTGGAATATGAAGAAAACAAATCTGACATCCTATAAAAATAAAATTTATTTAACAATCAGCTTTCTACTGCTTATTCTATAGAGCTATAATTTAAATTTCCTATTTCACCTCTTCTTCTCATCTTTATGAAGTAATCATCCAAACATGCTTGTAGGGAGACAGACTACAAAATCTTTGAGCTTCCCATCAAATGATCCTATAAAGCCCAGGATAAATCTATTTCTAGTCACTGTGTTGAAAAGATGTATATGATACAAGGGTATTAATAACACATTTTGTTCTGTAGATAACATTGTGTTAATAATAATCATCCTTCTAAAATTATACTCCTTAAATTACTTTATAAAAATGTCATAGGAATAAACTATAATTTTTGTTACTCTTTCAGCAATTAAATAAAATGTTATGACAATATAACATGTTAAAGGCACACTGAAAGTAAGGAGGAAATGCCAACTTTGGAAACATTTTTTTCAAGAATAGAAAGATAATGACACTTAAATAAAAATCAAGTGTTAATACAGTGATTTTCTCTGGATTTAGCGGAGTTTTATTATGATATTTTATTCAAGAAGAGACTTTTCTTGAAAATTATATCCCTGTTGGATTTATGCAGTCTAAGTAATGTTAGATTGCATAAATCCACCAGAGCTATATTAAACAATACCAATTAAATTTACACTAGAAAATTATCGAAAGCATGAATAACTGTTGGAATTTGAAAGGTATGATTGTTGTATAAAAAGAATGAAGGAAAGTAAGAGAGGGAAATTAGCTACAGCTATCAATGCTCAAAGAAAGCAGTTTTATATGGTCTAAACACCACATCAAAGGCAATTACTTGATCGTGCTTATTGTGGTTATTGATACTGATGTGTGATAAATTTTCTGTATATGATCAGGAGTCACTATTGATCAAAATAAGAACACAGGCATTCATCTAATAGTAGAAATTGTATTTGCTTTTGGAAGTAATGGGTAAACATGGTAAGAACTAGAGTTATACACACACACAAACACACATGTATTCTTCCACTATCTCTACAAGCTCCTCCAAGGTTAGAGATCTCTAAAGTTACCACTTAAAATTTTTATTCATATGTTTTAATGAATCTTTATTGTATTTATTCTGTTACATTTTATTCTGTTTAGTTTCACTTCATCATCTCACTGATATTCGTTTTTTAGTATTGGTTGGAGAAAAACAATGCAAAAAAAGAGAGAAATTGCTCAGGATGGATATGTGAATATTGATCACATACTCAATTGGAAGGAAATAGTTTCCTAAGCCATTTCATTAGACAGAAAATGGTCCCTTTCATGTAAATCAGAGTTTGAGAATAGAATTGAATAAGAAGCTCTGGGCAGGCATACAATGCTGGCTTTCTGCTCTTATTTTTTAAAAAGCAGAAGTTCTTCTCTTTAGGATTCCATTATTTTGACCATGTTCAGTATGTATAACCAATACCAACCCAAAAAGAACTCCAGTAGAAACTCAAAATAATCATAGAAGAATATTTAAAAGTGACAACCATTACAATGATTGTAGTTACACAAACATATAGAGAAAAATTGAGTAGTATTTCTACATCATGATAGTAATATATGGGTGGCTCTTTTCCATTTCCAGAACAAAATATGATTACATCACAGTTTCACCATACATAAACAAAATAACTATACTAACCCATCTTTGTTCAGGTATTTATAAGGTTTTACAGGTTTATAGTATTTAGCTTAGACATCTCTGGCATCAAGGAATCAATAAGTATTGAATACTCAGCATCAGTATTTGGTGACTTCAAAGTTTAAAAATAGGAATTAGTAGATCACATATAAAAAGATAACCAAGCTGGGATAAAATGGAGAGGTTTTTAGTGCTTGGCATTTATTAACTCCTTGTCATTTTTATCCTTGATGCTTAGTGTTCTTTATTTTATGCTTTAAATCTATCTATTTCTTAATTATTAACTGCTTCACAGGGTCTCCAGTGAATCCTTGAATAATTGAAAACATTTATCTCCCCACTGGTTGAGCTTTGGTCACTCTGGGACTGCAAGAGCTCGGTAAACTGATCATTGTGTTCATGTAAAGATATCAGATTTTAAGATGGAATGATATAGCTTCAACTCTGTGGTTTCTTTTCATTTAGTTAATTACATCAAATCATTTTTATACTGCAGTGTTTCATATTCAAGTGCTAGTTATGATAGCACGGACATTAAAATCTAATATGGATCTGACCTGGTGTCATAGTTATAATTCTTTCTACCTCCTCAAATATAGAAAAACCATCATTTTAACCCTTTAAATAATATTATGCAATTAAAAAGGTGGAATATTTTGAAATATATTGTTGCCAATGATATGATCATGGAACAAAATTTTAAAGGAAACAGATGAAAAAGAAATATCAGTAAACAGAATCATAAGTCTAGTGATGGCATCTATATGTTAGGATTAAACACTACAACAGGAAAAAGTAGAGACTAGAACAAGACAGAAAAATAACGATTCATATTTTCATGTGCCCTTCTATTCTCAAAGCTAATGTTTTTGAGACTATAACAGAACTCTAAAATATTAGTTTACCTTATTTTCTCTATAAAATAAAGATTTATAAAATTGAAATATACTGTAAAATACAGAGTTGATTTGCTAATGGTAATGTACTTAAGCTATGTGGAATTATCTTACCTGTTTTAAACCTAAGCCAGAAAATATATATCACAATGCTACAATATCACCGAATGAACAGATGAATCCAAATAGAAGGTAAGTAGAAAGATTTAATTTAAAAAAATTTTAATCATAAAATATCTATTACAATAAAACATTAGCCATATAATCTAAAAGTTAAAAATATTGTCCATGATAATCAAAGAAATCAAATTACAATCCAAAATTTAATGGTATTCACTACAAATGGATTATAGTTTATATAGCTCATTATCTTTATGTTTAAAATTATATTTTAAAATTTATAAAGGAATTTTTGTAAAGAATTTACATAATAAAAGATATAAGAAAAAAGTTTAAAATCACCTAAAATTAGGCTATTACTGACATAATAATCAACACTTTGGTGAACATCCTTTCATAAACATCTTTATGAATTATACATATGAATTATATATAAACCCATACTTTTAAGTAACTATATATCATATGTACTGTTTTTATCATAGACAATTATATTTTATCCCCTTCCTCCCTCTTTCCCACATCCCCTACTTCCAACTTTCTACCCCAAGATAACAATGGTCAATAATCTGGTGTAAACCCTTCTATCTTCTCTCTAAATATGCACTCAATCATATATACATATATGTGTATGTGCATGCACAGTATATAATATATACATACATATAAATGTATATAAGTGTACATGTCTATATATACATGTATAGCACATATACACATGTAGGCCATTTTCAGAGTTTGTAATGCATAAATAGGATAATTATCTATAAATGCCTGTGAATCTTGCTTTTCTCACTTTACAAAACAGACTAGAAACCCCTCCACACCTTTCTTTCTTTCTAGTAATTACATGAAATTCCATGGTAGGGATATATCATAATTTATGAAACCATTCATTTTCTCCCTTCCTCCCTCCCTCCCTTCCTTCCTTCCTTCTTCCTCATTTTTTCCTTCTTTCCTTCCTTTCTTCCTCCCTTTTGTTACTACTAAAACTGCCACAATTGATATCTTCCTATATATAATCTTATGTATTGATGCACTTTTTCCTATGAGGTACATCCATAGGACTTGGACTGTTGCATCAAATTATACATGAACTTTTCACCATAATAGATGTGGCCAGATTGCTGTTGAAAATGGTTGTAGCAATACTTAATTTCACAATTAATATATAAGTGCCATATTTTTGTCAGTACAGTGTTAGTACTGTTTAGCTTTTGTAGTACAAAATGTTAGTATTCTTTAACTTTTGTGTTAATTTGCAAACTTGGAAGCTTCCTGGTGAAATCAGAAAGTGATCCCTGTACACCAAGGTCAAGGAAAGACCAAAGAGGCAGACCGCTCTAGATCGGTACACGGCAGATTTAATAAACAAGGGAATGTACTTACAAGCCTTATCTTGGGTGGCTGCATCTGAATCTGAAAAGTTTATATAGAGGCCTTAACTGGGTTCAGTCACGTATTTAGTCCAGGTGGTCTCTACAACACATTGCTCTCGGAAGTTTGTGTCCTTGAATATGTCTCCATCTGTGGGAACAGTGGGCAGAACTTACATTTCAAGGTCAGGGGAAGGTGTGAGAAGCCTCTAATTGCCTGGGTCCATCTTGCTTGTCAACCACCGGTCATGTCCTCTCTATTACCTTCTCCAACATTTTGTCAAACTACTAAGTGTAAATGTTATACTTTAATTGTCCTCGCTCTTCATTACTTTCATTTGTATTCCCTACAGAAGTGGAGCACCACACGATATTTCTTGGGCCATTTTGTTTACTCTTCTGTGTTGTCTATTCCTATCATTTCCTTGTTGCTCCATTAGAATTATCAGTTATAAGAACTTTCAAAATATTATGGCTATTAATCCTTTAAGTAACACAATAATTTTTCTCAAACTTATATAGTTTCACTTTGTTTATAGTATTTTGCTATCATAAACATTTAATGTATGTATAAACATACCCATCTTTTAAATATTAGCTTTAGCTCCATTGAAAGTTCTTTACAAACTATAGGTGGTAAAATAGATTATCATAAACTTCATTGTAATTTATCTGAATGCACTGATTATAGATGGAGAGTGTCAGAATAGATGTTTTTATAAAACACCCAACCACATGTTGTGTTGTCTATAAGAACCCACTTTAACTATAAAGACACTGATAAGTTAAAAGTGAAGGGATGGAGAGATATACCATGCTAATGCTGATAAAAAGAAAGCAGGGGTTGATATACTAATACCTGACAAATTTGACTTCAGAACAAGGAAGGTTATTGGGGTAATGAGGGACACAAAGTAATGATAAAGTGGGCAATTCTCCAAAAGACATAAAAGTTCTATCTGTGTAGGCACTTAACAGAGGATGAAAGTACATGAGGCAAAAATTTATAGAACTGCAAGAAGAAATAGACATTCACTATTATAGTTGGAGCCTTCAACACCTCTGTCAGTAACTGATAAATCCAGCAGGAAGACAATTAGGATAAAGTTGATCATGCACTATGGATCAATTGACCTAACTAGTATTTATAAAATACCCTATCCATCAGAGCAGAATGCACATTCTTCACAGAATCACATGGAACATAAACCAGGACAGACAAAAATGTACCATATTAGTGAAAGATGTTAATAGTAGAGAACTGGGTGTGGGAGTTATGGGAATTGTCTATACTATGTTTGTAATTTTCCTATTAATATAAAACTACTCTAAAGTAAAAATTATATTAAAAATATAGATATGTATTTAAAAAGTATATTTAGAGTTTTTAATATAATATTTAGATACATATGCATTGAAAAATCATAACTGCATTTAAAATTTCTAAAAAAATGTGCAAAACATTAAGTTAAAATTTTTAATTTGTTACATATTTAGGAAGAACTGTAATTAAATTTTAAGATATTAAAATTATTTTTCATATTAGCAAATTTGTATATGTTTAACTAGCAAAGCTCATGGTTTTGATTACATCATGTTGTTTACTCATATGAAATATATTTCAACATTTAATCTATTATTTATAAATGAAATAACTAATCTGAGAAAATATTTTTGTTTCATTTTTTAATTTTCTTTTGATGCTTTCCTGAACAGAAGGTTTTAAAGATTGATATCAACATTCATTAATAGTAACAGTCAGTTTCATGAGTATCAAATGCTACTACAAAGCATTATGAAGCATTTAACATTAACTATTAAAATGTATTCAACAAGAAAAAGATCATTGCATAAAATGTCACCTAACATTTCAATTTTTTTGCAAGCCATTAAGAAGCTAGTCAATAAACTATTTAATATAATGGTAATATAATTATTTCATGACAAAAGTCAGTGGTCTCCTGCTGACAACTGATAATATCATTGCAGCAAATCCTTAGAGCTACGTTCTAGGGAGTAAGGTGCACAGTCTTTCATGCAGAGAACATAAGTTAGGATTACGCTTCCATGAAAATAATTTAACACTTAATAATTTGGGACATTATTTTATCTTCTAGTACATGTATCTTCCTAGAATACTTTGAGTATGTGAATTATTAAAGAATCTCAATCTTTGCCTGCTCTTACAATCCGCTGCAAGAATTAAGAATTCTTTCATAGATCAGACTCATCTCATATTATTGTTATTCAAGGAGTATTACCAAATTAGTGAATATAATCAAAAGTTTTCCTGAATCAGAAAGAAATACAAATTATATTTTTATTTTTCAGGCATTGCTTTACTGTCATTTATCTTTCATAAACAAAAATGTTAGATTTTTGAAAATTTGCAAATTGCTTTGATATTGCTATGTAAAAGATGAAGAAACTGCCAAGTTTTAAAGACTTATGAGCTTATTACATATTTGAAATGATTTAACTCCTGCGGATATAGAATAATCACTCTCAATCAGTGCATTCTCACAGTGTTGTGTTCTTACCCTTATTGGGTTTACTGTACTCCATTTTGTACTACAGTTACTTGAGATATGTATGTCTCCAAGCAGAGCATTCTTATATATTTTGGAATCCTTCTTCAAAACACGGCATCTTGATGTTAAAAGTGGTTAATAATGATACAAACTTTTGTACCTCTCAACTATGTTTGACAGTGGCTATCACTCTTTATTCTTTAGGTTCTATTCTCTATAGAGAAGCTCCTGAATTCTGTAATGGACAGTGTGTGTTCTTAGAGCTGACTGCTATTTCCTTTCCATCTCTTTCCTTTCATTCTATGGATAAAACATTTTGCTATATGCTGTAGAGCAGAGCTTTCCAATAGCTCAATGGTGCACTGTAGAAGGCTTATAGGTATGTCATAAGATACTGACTTCAGTCCTTGGGATGAACAGTTGGAACTTAGAGCTTCCAGAGTCTTTTGCTGGTCACCTCCAAATTAAAGTGGACTTTTCCCTGGCTTTTGTGGGAGAGGTCTGGGTGAAATGGAGTCAATCCCTTCTATCTTGCAGGCATTGAGCATATTACAGATAATGAGCACTCACTGCTCCTATACCAGGTACAGAGGACAACCACAAAGGTGTTCGACCACATGAGGGTCTACCTCAGCAGCTAGCTACAGAACAGCTACTGTCTATTACAGAGGGGTGGGATTTTTGGAGGAATTCCTTTTCCCAGTGTCCATTTAGCTTTTCACTCAGCCCAAAGTACTGCCAATTGGGGCCTAGGGAACAAAAAAGTTGAACGAGGTTCCTGACAGATGACTATTCAGGTAGCCACTCCCAAATTTTGTCTTCACATATGCTGAATATTTCTGTCCCTTTGCAGTTGATGTTCATTGCACTGGCTTTACATTGGATGCCCAAGAATGTATGTGAATTCTATAAATCAAAGATAATTATTTTGAAATACTTAATATGAAAACTTTGATTATATCCATACCTATTGTTTCAAGAAAGTTCAATATAAAGTTATCAATTAAAGAAGATTTAAATTATTTAATCATTTTAACTCAGGAAAAGTGTTAAATTATTATTAAATAAAGGGTTAATATTTTTATCACCAAACTCTGAACAAAGTTTCTCATAGATGAAAACTCACAAACACATGAATAGATCACAACTAAAAAGTTATGAATTCACTTATCCATTCAAAGCATAAAACCTGATTTTAAAAGAAATTAATGTTCACAGGAAGCTCAAGTTTCTCCTTAGAAAGTGGAAAACATTACTTTAAAGTTGGATACGAATTCATAATTTAGTATTTTCCTTTTTACTTTGCAGTTAATTACTCATTATAATTATTCAATATATTGAAGAGTTAATTAGCCTTTTCACCAAGCCCCATAGAGATGCCTTCAAAAGGTGGGAGATCCTGCCTCAATGAAACAGGATCAGTCATAGATGCACCACTAGCTCTGAGGACCTTCACCTCTCACAAGTTACATGAACGTGAACTGAAATGTCTGCAATAAAGTATGACGCTAGTAGTACCTGGTGCTGTAGAAATGCAAACAATTGAGCAATTGTATTTAGCTGGAAAATCAGGAAAAGAATGAGGATTGGGGGAAAGAAATTAAGGAAAAACAAAGATACAAATGTAAAGGAAAAAGCTTGCTTTAGATAAAAAAAAATGGTTTGCTCAAAAACACAGAAGCGGTTGTCAACTTAGTTAATTTCCACTGATGTTCTTGCTGTCATTTCCTATTTTCCCTCAACCCGCTAAAACTGGGCTCTTTCACTGACTCATAAACTGAAATTGCTTTTGGACTTCTATCATCAGTTTTTCATTTCTAATGACCAATTTTCAGATTACAGTTTGTCTGCACATTATAGCGTGTGGCACAGTTATTATTCTCTCTTTTCACTTGAAATCTATGACACCATTTTTTCCTTGCAGTGTTCTTAGTATCACTTGTCTTCATCTTTCATGAAATTCTTTCCTTTGCCCACTCCATTTCTACAGGTTTCCTAGCTCCTCTTCTCTTCTCTCTATACACCATCTCCCTTAGTTTCCTTGTCACATCCAAGGTGTGAACTATCACATGTTTGATTCAGATCTCAGCTGAGCCTTGGATCCATATATTGTATTGCCAAGTAGAGGTCTCCATTATGTATCTTGAGGTAATCAACAAGCCACAAATACACTACATGTCTTACCTCAAATCTTTTCATTTTTTAATTCCTACATTGCATAACATAATCATCAACCCATTTACTCAAGCTGGAAATCAGCAACCATCTTTCTTTTTCTTGATCTCTAAATTCTATTCCCTTAGTCCAGCCTATCTTGTAGTCCTATTAATGCTCTCTTGGAAATCTGTATGTTTCTTTATGCCACTTCTCTATCTAAAAATGAGAAAAATACATTATATGAAGGGTTAATATATGGATTTACATAAGAGGGTAAGAACCCACCAGAGGGCCCAGGACCCAGCCCCACAGTCCAGTGCACAGACACTACCCCTGGGAGGCACCAGGATTCCATAGCCAGCCATCCAGACCCAGGCCCACATAACAGCTGGCCATATCAACTCTGGGAATCCTAGGCCCTGTAACCAGAGACACCAGGACCCAACCCACCCATCAACAGGCTGGCACCAGCCCCAGGACTCCCTGGACCTGCCCACCACCAAGCCAACACCAGCTCTGGGACAACTTGGAACTCTCAGCTAACTTCCTTGGGATACAATCCCACAACTAGTGTGCTGACACCAGTTCTGGGGCCAGCCAAGCCTACCAGACCACCCACAATAGTCAGCCCACCACAGCAGCTACATAGAAGGAACACTTAGAGCATATAGCTCTGGTGACCAGAGGGAAGTATGTTGCAGGGCCCCATAGGACATCTCCTATATAAAGCCACTTCTTCAAGTTTGGGGAAAGTAAGCAGCCTACCATATATAGAGAAATAAAAACAGAGAATTAGGCAAAATGAGACAACAAAGGGATCTATTCCAAATGAAGAAATGACATAAAACTCAAGAGGAAGAACTAAGTGAAGTGCAGATAAGAAATCTACTTGAAGAAGAGTTAAAGGTAATGATTGTAAAGGTGATCAAGAGTTTGAGATAAGAGGAACGCAATGAGAAGTCAGACATTTCTAACAAAGAGTTAGAAAATCTAAAGAAGAATCACATAGATATGAAGAATAAAATAACTAAAAGAAAAAATACACTAGAAGGAATCAACAAAAGATTAGACGATACAGAGGAATGAATCAGCAAACTGGAAGACAGAGTAGTGAAAATCGCTGAAGCTGAATAGAAAAAAAGATTTTAAAAATGACAACAGTTCAAGAGACCTCTGAGACAACAACAAGAGTACTAACATTCACATTATAGTGGTCCCAGGAGAAAAGAGAAAGAAGCAGAGAACACAGTTGAAGACATAAGACTGAAAATTTCCCTAACCTGAGAAAGAAAACATACATTCAGGTCAAGGAAGCACAGAGAGTCCCAAACAGGATCAAGCCAAATAGAACATACCAGATACATTGTAACTGAAATGCAAAAATTAAAGATAAACAGAATGTTAAAAGCACCCTGGGAAGAACAACAAGTTACAAGGGAACTCCCATAAGGTTATCAGCTGCTATTTCAGCAGAATCTCTGAAAGCCAGAAGTGAGTGGCATGGTATATTTAAAGTGATGAAAGAGAAAAACCTACAACAAAGAATATTCTACCTGACAAGGCTTTCATTCAAATTTGATGAAGAGATCAAAGGTTTACAGGCAAGAAAAATCTAAGAGTTCAGCATCACCAATCCATCTTTACAAGAAATGTTAAAGGAACTTCCCTAAAAGAAAAAGAAAGGGCAACAAATAGAAATATTATAATTATAAAAAGAAAAGTCTCATTGGTAAAGGCAAATATATGATAAAGGTAGTAAATCAACAATTATAAAGCTAGTATGAAGGTTAAAAGACAAAAGCAATAAATCACCTATATCCACAATAAGTAGTTAAGGAATATGCAAAACAAAAAGATATAAAACATGATGTCAAAAAGAGTAATCATTGCAGAAGTGTAGTAAAAATGCAGGGCTCTTAAAATGCATCTGAAATTAAGAGATCAGCAAATTAAAATAATTACATTTATATAGATTGCTGTATATAAATTTCATAGTAACTACAAATCAATAATCTATAATAGATACACAAACACAAAAAGACATGAATCTGACATAACACTAAAGTTAGTCATCAAATCACAAAGGAAAAGAGCAAAAGAAGAAATGAACAAGTGAGATTTACCCCAGGGATGCAAGAATAGTTCAGTATTCCCAAATCAATCAACTTTATACACTACAATAACAAAACAAATATATAAAAATCATACAATCAGGAGCGGTCAAGAGGTGGAATTTACCTCTTCCCACAGGGGCATCAAGAATACATCTACAGTAAGACCTTGTTGTTTATCCATCCTATATATAATAGTTCCATAATGGAAAAGAATATTAAAAAAAGAATGTCTATATGTGTATAACTGAGTCACTTTGCTGTACAGCAGAGGTGGGCACACCATTGTAAATAAACTATACTTCAATAAGAAAAAAAGAATACATCTACAAATGGAACAATTCTCACAGAGCACCTGCTGAACACTAGCAGGGGACCTCAGACACCTAAATGGACAAGGAAAGATCCCCATGTAACAAGGTAGGATGAAAGAGAGAAAAGGAAAAAAACGAAAAGTGGAAGTTGGACAGGACCTGTGCTCCTGATGGGGAGCCAAAGGAGAGGAGAGGTTCCCACACGCAAGAAGTCCCCTCACTAGCAGGGAGATCAGCAAAGTCAGAAGGGGAGATTCAGGGTCCAGAGGAGAGCGCAGCAACCAGTCTGTGGCAGGCAGGACAGAAAGAGACCCACACAGATGGTCCATGCCACAGCCCTGCATTCCCAGCCTGAAACATGTGTCCACTGGTGCTGATGGGAACTGGATGCTAGACTGTGGGGTTTGGAGAGGAAGCTGGGGAGAGGATGGCTGTTGGCTGTGTGGAGACAGCCTGAGGGGACAGGAGTGAGGAGCTCCACAAATGTGAATGCTCCTGGGGGAAGTCATTGAAGCACCACTGTTGAGTGATGCATGCAGGGCAGGGCTGCCATTACAGCCTCTCTCTCCATGCATCAGCCCCCACCCCCAGAAGGCATTAGGGGCTCCTTCTGGAGTGGGTTTGCACACTTCAGTCAGTGGCTGCCTCCTTCCCCACTCCTGGCAATCATGTGCACCCTTGTCAGTCACCACCTCCACCCCATCTCACCTGGGCAAGGAGCAGGTGACTGTGGGTGGCCCACATGCAGATGTGGGGCTGAAACCCAGGGGCTGTGGAACTCAGGAAGAAGAAGTGAAAGCAGAAAGCTGAAGAAAGCAGCTCCTTGCAGCTGCACAAACCATAGATTAACTCCCATGACATGCTTGATAAACTCAGCACCTGCAGGACATCTGAATGGACAATGAGTGCTCCCACCACTGAGATGGGTCTAGCTTTAGCCACTCTGGACTTTGTGGGCAGGTACACGTGGGGGTTGAACCAGGTCAGAGTCTGAGCTGCCCCCATGGTGCCCACAGTGGACACAGGTCTAGGATTACTGCAATCCTGAGACCTCACTTCAGTGGATCTACACTGGTGGCCTGGTGAAAACAATGCTTGAGAGACACCAGGGCCAATTGTCTGCATACTAACAGTTAAGGTGGGGCTGAGAGCAGTGCCAATAAGAGAGTAACTTGTGAGCTTTCACAATGGGTGAACAGTGACACAACAGAGCTCATTCACAGGCTAACAGCTCTGGAGGAGGAATACTCAGTGGTTACTCTCCCTGTGGGAATGCTCCAACCCCGGCTACCTCGCATTGTAGATCAGAAGCACAGCTACTAAACAGATGTGGAGGTATCTATTCCAACAAGTAGGGAGCTGGCCCTGCCCCAGAAAGGGGCAACCACAGACAACCTCAAAGCACAGGGCAGGCTCCACTCAATATCCAGAGCAAGCTCTGGTCACTACAACACCAGTCAAACCCCCTATCAAGGGGATAATGGACCAAGCCTCTGGACCAAACTCACCCACCTGGTGGCAGACCCCAGAAGCAAGAAGAACTACAATCCTGCAGCCTGTGGAAAGGAGACTAGAAACACTGTAAGTCAGACAAAATGAGACAACAGAGAAATTTGTTGCAAATGAAGGAGCAAGATAAAAACCTACAAGAACAATTAAATGAAAAGGAGATAAGCAATTTATCTGAAAAATAATTCAGAGTAATGATAGTAAAGATGATTCAAGATCTCAGTAAAAGAATGGAGGCATGTATCAAGAAGATACAAGAAAAGTTTAACAAAGGCCTAGAAGAACTATAGAAGAAACAGATGAATAGAGATATTATTGTCTTAATAACTGAAATGAAAAATACACTAGAAGGAATCAATAGTAGAATAACTGAGGCAGAAGAACAAATAAGTGACCTGGAAGACAGAATGGTGGAAATATCTTCCGAAAACAGAATAAAGAAAAAAGAATGAAAAGAAATGAGGACAGTCTCAGAGACCTCTAGGACAATATTACATGCACCAACATTTGAATTACAGGGGTCCCAGAAGAAGAAGATAAAAAGAATGGACCTGAGAAAATAGTTGAAGAAGTTATAGACGAAAATTTCCCTAACCTTGGAAAAGAAATATTCACCCAAGTCCAGGAAATGCAGAAAGTCCCACGCAGGATAAACCCAGGGAGGAACACATCGAGACACACAGTAATCAAATACACAAAAATTAAAGATAAACAAAAATATTAAAATCAACAAGGGAAAAATAACAAATAATGTACAAGGGAATACCCATAAGGTTATCAGCTAATTTCTCAACAGCAATTCTGAAAGCCAGAAGGGAATGGCACAATATATTTAAAGTAATGAAAGGGAAGAACCTACAACCAAAAATACTCTACCCAGGAAGGCTCTCACTCAGATTTGATGGAGAAATCTAAAGCTTTACAGACAAGCAAAAACTAAGAGACTTCAGCACCACCAAACCAGCTTTACAAGAAATGTTAAAATAAATTCTCTAGGCAGGGGGAAAAAAAGAGGCCACAACTAGAAACAAGAAAAACACAAATGGGAAAGCTCACTGGTAAAAACAAAAATACAGTAAAAGCAGGAAATCATCCACACACAAATATAATATCAAAACCAGCAGCCATGAGAAGAGGAGAGTACAAATGCAGGAAATGGGAATTGCATTTGAAATTAAGAGATCAGCAAATAACCACAAACTTGTGTGTGTATAAATATAAATATATATGTATATATATATATATTTATATAGACTGTTATATCAAAATCTCATGAGAAACACAAACAAAAAAAATTACAATACATACACACACAACAAAGGAAAAGCAACCCAAATACAACACTAAAGATGGTCACTAAACCACAAGAGAAGAGTACAGAAGAAGAAGGGAAGAAAAAAGACCTACAAAAACAAACCCAAAACAATTAAGAAAATGGCAAAAGGAACATACATATTGATAATTACCTTAAATATAAATGGATTAACCAAAGACATAGACTGGTTGAATGGATACAAAAACAAGACCCGTATATATGCAATCTATAAGAGATACATGTCAGACCTAGGGACACATACAGACTGAAAGTGAGGGGATGGGTAAAGATATTTGATGCAAATGGAAATAAAAAGAAAGGTGGAGTAGCAATACTCATCAGAAAAAATAGACTTTAAAATAAAGACTGTTACAAGAGACAAGGAAGAGCACTACATAATGATCAAGGAATCAATCCATGAAGAAGAAATAACAATTGTAAATATATATGCACACAACATAGGAGCACCTCAACATATAAGGCAAATGCTAACCACCAAAAAGAGGAAATTTACAGTAACACAATAATAGTGGGGGACTTTAATATCCCACTGACACCAATGGACACATCATCCAGACAGAAAATCAATGAGAAAACACAAGCTTTAAATGACAAAATAGACCAAATAGACTTAATTGATACTTATAAGTCAAAAAATGGGCAAAAGATCTAAATAGACATTTCTCCAAAAAAGACATACAGATGGCCAAGAGGCATATGAAAAGATGCTTAACATCACGAATTATTAGAGAAATGCAAATCAAAACTACAAAGAGGTATCACCTCACACCGGTCAGAATGGCCATCATGGAAAAATCTACAAACAATAAATAAATTTTGGAGAGGATGTGAAGAAAATGGAACCCTCTTGCACTGTTGGTGGGGATGTAAATCACCACTATGGAGAACAGGATGGAGGTTCCTTAAAAAACTAAAAATAAACTACCATATGACCAAGCAATACCACTACTGGGCATATATACAGAGAAAACTATAATTCAAGATGATGCATACACCCCAGTTGTCATTGCAGCACTATTTACAATAGCCAGGACATGGAAGCAACCTAAATGTCCATCAACAGATGAGTGGATAAAGAAGATGTGATACATACATATAATGGAATATTACTCAGCAATAAAAAAGAATGAAATAATGCCTTTTGCAGCAACATAGATGGACCTAGAGATTGTCATACTGAGTATAGTAAGTCTGACAAAGAAAAAAAATATCATATGACATTGCTTATATGTGGAAACTTAAAAAATGGTACAAATGAACTTATTTAAAAAACAGAGCTATAGAAAACAAACTTATGGTTACCAGAGGGAAAAGTGGGGGTGGGTAGGGAGGGATAAATTGGGTGATTGGGATAGACATATACACACTACTATATATAAAATAGATAACTAATAAGGACCTACTGTTTAGCACATGGAACTCTTCTCAGTACTCTGTAATGCCATACATGGGCAAAGAATTGAAAATAGAGTGGATATATGTATACGTATGCCTAATTCACTTTGCTGTACAGCAGAAACTAACTACCTTCTTAATTAACTATACTCTAGTAATTTTTTTTTTAAAAGACAAATCTTATGATAATCTCAAACTGATGCCAAAAACAGCTTTTGACGAAATTCAGCATCCATTTCTGATAAAAACTCAACAAAGTGAGTACAGAGGGAACATACCTCAACATAATAAAGGCCATATATGACACACACAGCTATCATATTTGACAGTGAAAAGCTGAAAACATTTCCTCTTAGATCAGGAGTAAAACAAGGATGCCTACTCTTGCCACATTTATTCAACATAGTTTGGAAAGTCCTAGCCCTAGCAATCAGAAAAGAGAAAGAAATAAAAACACTGTAAATTGGAAAGGAAGGAGCAGAACTATCACTTTTTGCACACGGCATAATACTATACATAGGAAATCCCAAAGACATCACCCAAAAGTTCCTAGGACTTATCAATGAATTTAGTAAAGCTTTAGTATTCAAAATTAATATATCTGCTGCATTTATATACCCTAACAACACAGTAGCAGATATAGAAATTAAGAGAAAAATCTCATTTACAATCATATCAAAAAGAATAAAATAACTGGGAATAAATCTCACTTAGAAGGTAAAAGACGTACACTCAGAAAACTTTGACATTGACAAAAGAAATTGAAAATGACAGAAACAGATGGAAAGATATACTGTGCTCCTGGATTGGAACAATCAGTATTTTTAAAAATCACCATACTTCCCAAGGTAATCTACAAATTTAATGCAGTCCATATCAAAATACCAATTACATTTTTCACAGAACTAGAACAAATAGTTCTAAAGTTTATATGGAAACACAAAAGACCCTGAATAACCAAAACAATCTTGAGAACAAAGAACAATGTTGGAGATATCATGCTTCCTGATTTCAAACTATACTACAAAGCTGCAATAATAAAAATAATATGATACTTGCACAAAAACAGGTCCATAGATCAATGGAACAGGAGCCCAGAAATGAACCCACACTTGTGTGGGCAATTAATCTATGTCAAAGGAGGCAAGAATACACAACAGGGAAAGACAGTCTCTTCAATAAATATTTCTGGAAAAAACTGGACAACTACATGCAAAACAATCTAAGTGGAGCACTCTCTGACACTATGCACACAAGTCAATTCAAAATGGATTAAAGACTTAAATGTAAGACCTGAAAACATAAAACTTCTAGAAGAAAACATAGGCAGTACACTTCTTTATAGCGGTCTTATTAATATTTTTGGTTGTGTCTCTCCAGGCAATGGAAACAAAACAAAAATAAATAAATGGGACTACATCAATTTAAAAAGGTTTTGTACAGTGTAAAAACTGTCAACAGAAAGGAAAGGCCACGTACTGAATGGGAAAAGATATTTGCAAACAATATATCCCATGAGGGGTTAATATCCAAACTATACAAAGCACTCATGGGCAGAAGACATTAACAGACATTTTTCAAAATAAGACATACAGATGGCAAAGAGGCATATGAAAAGACAGTCAACATCACTAATCATAAGGGAAATGCAAGTCAAAACCACAATGAGATATATCACCTCACACCTGGCAGAACTTCTATTATCAAAAAGACCACAAACAACTGGTGTCAGCAAGGATGTGGAGAAAATGCTACCCTAGTGCACTGTTGGTAGGAATGTATATTGGTGCAGCCACTGTGGAAAATATGGATGGAGATTATGCAAAAAGTTAAAAATAAAACTACCGTAAGATCCAGCAATTCTACTCCTTGGTATTTATCCAAAGAAAATGAAAACACTAGTTCAAAAAGATACATTAACCCTTAGGTTCATTGCAACATTATTTACAATAGCCAAGATACAGAGGCAACCTAAGTGCCCATCAATAGATGAATAGGTAAATAAGATGTTATATATATATATGATGTTATATATGTATAAGATTTTATACACACACACACACACACAAACACACACACAATGGAATACTACTTAGCCATAAAAAAATAATGAAATCTTGACATTTTCAACAACATGGATGGTCCCAGAGGGTATTATGTTTAGTGAAATAATTCAGACAGAGAAAGACAAGCACTAAATGATTTCACTTATATGTGAAATCTAAAAAGCAATACTATGGAAAAAATGTAACAAAACAGACAGACTCATAGATACATAGAACAAACAGATGGTGACCAAAAGGGAGGGGAAAGGGGAGAGGAAATAAATAGATGAGGAAGTTTAAGAGGTACAAACTTTCAATTGCAAAATAGATGAGTCATGGTTATGAAATGTACAGCATGAAGAATACAGTCAATAATCATGTAATATCTTTGTATGGTGACAGTTCATTACTAGGCTTATCATAACTAGATGGCCATTTTGAAATGTATAGAAATATCAAGTCACTATATTATGTACCAGGAACTGACATAGTTTTGTAGGTCAATTATACTGCAAAAACAAACAAACAAACAAACTCATAGAATAAGATCAGATTTGTGGTTACCAGGGAGGAGGGGGTTAAGGGGAGGGGGAGCTGAATGAAGGCAATAAAAAGTACAAGCTTCCAGTTTCAAGATAAATAAGTGCTAGAAATATAATGTACAACATGATAAGTATAATTAACACTGCTCTATGTTGTATGTCAAAGTTGCTAAAAGGATAAATCCTAAGAGTTCTCATCAAAAAAAAATAATAATAATTGAATACAAGGTTTCAACACATAGAGTTTGAATGATTAGTGGGTTGGATTGAAAAATAAATATGGTGACTGGATAACGCAATACAGTAAACCTGTTCCATTTGAACCTGTATATCTTTATGGCGCATTTTCAACTTTGATAGCCATTAAAACCAGTACTAAAACAAACCAAAATTATAACCAGATCTTCAAATGTCTGTATCATAAAGAATTAAAGCAAAGCTAATGAAGCACATTTGATCACACTTCTCTCTCACAAACTATTAATAAATAAAAACATACTGTAAAACAAAGAACATGATGTTATTAGATTTTATTAACAAATTATAAAAACAATATTTTAGGGAAAAATCAAAAGATTTTCCACTTATGGGAATAAAATGAAATTGAAATATTCTTTATTTCTACCTTTTAATGTCCGTATTTTCATGGTTTACCTAAGAATGAACATAAGTCTGCCATTAGAAAACATATAATCACTCTTCAACACATTTTTATAGCCTGACTGTTACTCAAATTTCTCTACCCATTTGATATGTTCCTTCTTGTCTTACCAGGGATTTCACTTATTTGATATGGATTCTACTCCAACCAAGATATTATACATGCTTTTATTCTTGTTCTAGAAGTATTTGGTTCATTTCATTATATACATTTTATTTCTTCCAGTTACAAAGGAAGCACAGCCACTTTTCTCTACCAATTGATTAATGTCCAAATGTAAACTAATAATATATTAAATTAATGTTCAAATATATGTTAGGGTGATAATAAATGCAAATTATTTATAAATACCACTAAAGATACATTACAATTATTTATTGATAGAAGGATGCAGAAAAATTTGGATACCACTATCATCTGTACACAATATTAAAAGCCTTTCATAACATAGCTGTTGATGCCATGTGACTCCTTTGCCTACCATCTATCTTACCTATGTTCTAGCTTTCTTTATGCATATAGAATAAACAGTCTAAGAATGGATACAAAATGTACAGAAATCTGTTGCATTTCTATACAGCAAAGTATCAAAAATAGAATGCAATCCCATTTATAATTACATTAAAAGAATAAAATATCTAGGAATTAATCTAAGGAGGTAGAAGAACTTTACTCAGAAAACTATAGGACACTGATAAAAGAAATTGAAGATGACACAAACAGCTGGAAAGATACAGCATGTTCATGGATTGGAAGAATTAATATTGTTAAAATGACCATACTACCCAAGGCAATCTACAAATCAATGCAATCCCTATCAAAATACCAATGACATTTTTCACAGAACTAGAACAAGTAAATCTAAAATTTGTATGGGAACACAAAAGACCCTGCATAACCAAAGCAATCTTTAGAAAGAACAGAGCTGTAGGTATCATGCTCTCTGACTTCAGACTATACTACAAAGCTACAGTAATCAAAACAACATGGTACTGGCAAAAAAAAAAAACAGACATGTAGATCAATAACACAGAATAGAGAGTCCAGAAATAAACTCATGCACCTGCACTTGCAGTCAATTAATCTATGACAAAGGAGGCAAGAATACACAATGGGGGATAGTCTCTTCAATAAGTGCTGCTGGGAAAACTGGACAGCTACACATAAAAGAAGGGAATTAGAACATTTTCTTGTACCATATACAAAAATAAACTCACAATGGATAAAAGACCTAAATGTAAGACCAGAAACCTTAAAACTCATGGAAGTAAAGATAGGCAGGACACTCTCTGACATAAATCATAGCAATATTTTTTGGATCTGTGTCCTAAGGCAAAAGAAACAAAAGCAAAATGAAAAATGGGACCTAATTTAACTTTAAAACTTTTGCACATCAAAGGAAACCATCAAAAACACATAAAGACAAACTACTGAGTGGAAGGAAATATTTTCAAATATTATTACCGGCAAGGGGTTATAATCCAAAATATATAAACAGTTCATATAACTCAAAATCAATAAAACAAACAACCCGATTAAAAAATGGAGGGAAGATCCCAATAGATATTTTTCCAAAGAAGACATGGAGACAGCCAACAGACATATGAAAATACACTCATCATCACTATTCATAAGGGAACTGCAAATCAAAAACACAATGAGATATCACCTCACACCAGTCAGAATGGCTATTACCTAGAATACCACAAATAACAAATGTTGGCGAGTATGTGGAGAAAAGGGAATCCTGTACACTATTGGTGGGAATATTAACTGGTATAGCCACTGTGGAAAACAGTGTACAAGATTCTCAAAAAAAACTAAAAATAAAACTACTATATAATTCAGCAATTCTACTCCTGGGTATATATCCAAATAAAATGAAACTCAGTGGAAAATATACATGCACCCCAAAATCCATTAGCAGCATTATTTCTATAAGCCAAGATATGGAAGTAACTTAAGTGTCCATCAACAAGTGATGGATGAAGAAAATGTGGTGGCTAACCTGGTGGCGCAGTGGTTGAGAGTCTGCCTGCCGATGCAGGGGACACGGATTCGTGCCCCAGTCTGGGAAGATCCCACATGCCATGGAGTGGCTAAGCCCATGAGCCAGGGTCACTGAGCCTGCGCGTCCGGAGCCTGTGCTCTGCAAAGGGAGAGGCCACAACAGTGAGAGGCCATGTACCGAAAATAAAGAAAGAAAGAAAAGAAAAGAAGATGTGGTGTGTGTGTGTATATATATATATGCAATAGACTATTACTCAGCTTTAAAAAAGAATGAAAATTTGCCATTTGAAGCAACATGGATGGACCTAGAAGGTATTAAGCTGAGTGAAATAAGTCAGACAGAGAAAGACAAATACTGTATGTTATGACTTATATGTTGAATCTAAAACATAAAATAAACAAATGAATTTAACAAAAGAGAAAAAGACTCACAGATATAGAGAAAAATCTAGTGGTTACCAGTGGGAAGTGGGAAGAGGGAAGGGTGGAGGGGGCAAGATATGGGTAGAGACTTAAGAGGTACTAACTACAAGGTATAAAATAAATAAGGAACAAGGATATATTGTACAACACTGGGAATCTAATCAATATTTTATAAAATTTTAAATGGAGTAAAATCTTCAAAAATATTGAATCACCATGTTGTATAACTGAAACTGATATAATATTGAAAATCAACTACACCTCAATAAATAAATAAAAATAAATGCAGGGCTTCCCTGGTGGCACAGTGGTTGAGAGTCCGCCTGCCAATGCAGGGGACGCGGGTTCGTGCCCCGGTCCAGGAAGATCCCACATGCTGCGGAGTGGCTGGGCCCGTGAACCATGGCCACAGAGCTTTCGTGTCTGGAGCCTGTGCTCTGCAGCGGGAGAGGCCACAGCAGTGAGAAGCCTGCGTACTTCAAAATAATAATAATAATAATAAATAAATGCAATAAAGACCAATTGAGAAAATTTTGAAAGTACGTAAAATATGTAAAAGAAAATTAAAATACATATGATCCCACATTCTCCAAATAACCACTAATAATATTTTCTTTGATGCACATCTGATTTACATGCAATATTCTATTACATATAATTATGTATAATTTATAAAAATATATTTTTGTATTCTTCTAATAAAGATATTGAAATAATCAGATTTTAAGAGTTTATCTGGGAAGGACGGAGGGGAAGATGGCAGAAGAGTAAGATGCAGAAATCACCTTCCTCCCCACAGATACAACAGAAATACATCTACACGTGGAACAACTCCTACAGAACACCTACTGAACGCTGGCAGAAGACCTCAGACCTCCCAAAAGGCAAGAAACTCCCCACGTACCTGGGTAGGGCAAAAGAAAAAAGAATAAACAGAGACAAAAGGATAGGGACGGGACCTGCGCCAGTGGGAGGGAGCTGTGAAGGAGGAAAGGTTTCCACACATTAGGAAGCTCCTTCGCAGGCAGAGACTGTGGGTGACGGAAGGGGAAAGCTTCAGAGCTGCGGAGGAGGGCGCAGCCACCACACTGAGGAGGGCAAAGCGGAGAGATTGCCACACAGAGGATCGGTGCCGACTGGCACTCAGCAGCCTGACAGGCTTGTCTGCTCACCCGCTGGGGCGGGCGGGGCTGGGAGCTGAGGCTCGGGCTTCAGTCGGAGCATAGGGAGAAGACTGGGGTTGGCAGCGTGAACACAGCCTGCAGGGGGTTAGTGCACCACAGCTAGCCGGGAGGGAGTCCGGGGAAAAGCCTGGACCTGCTGAAGAAGCAAGAGACTTTTTCTTCCCTCTTTGTTTCCTGGTGTGCCAGGGGAGGGGATTAAGAGCACTGCTTAAAGGAGCTCCAGAGACAGGCGCGAGCTGCGGCTAAAAGCGTGGACCCCAGAGACGGGCATAAGAAGCTAAGGCTGCTGCTGCCGCCACCAAGAAGCATGTATGTGAGCACAGGTCACTATCCACACCCCCCTTCCGGGGAGACTGTGCAGCCTGCCACTGCCAGGGTCCCGGGATCCAGGAACAACTTCCCCAGGAGAACGCACAGCACGCCTCAGGCTGGTGCAACGTCACGCCGGCCTCTGCCGCCGCAGGCTCGCCCTGCAATCCGTACCCCTCCCTCCCTGCGGCGTGAGTGAGCCAGAGTCCCCGAAGCAACTGCTCCTATAACCCTGTCCTGTCTGAGTGAAGAACAGATGCTCACCAGCGACCTACACGCACAGGCAGGGCCAAATCAAAAGCTGAGCCCCAGGAGTTGTGAGAACAAAGAGGAGAAAGGGAAATCTCTCCCAGCAGCCTCAGAAGCAGCGGATTAAAGCTCCACAATCAACTTGACGTACCATTCATCTGTGGAATACATGAATAGACAACAAATCATCCCAAATTGAGGAGGTGGACTTTGAGAGCAAGATTTATGATTTTTTCCCCTTATCCTCTTTCTATGAGTGTGTATGTTTCTGTGTGAGATTTTGCCTGTATAGTTTTGATTCCACCATTTGTCCTAGGGTTCTATCCACCTGCTTTTTTTTTGTTGTTGTTTTTTTCTTAATAATTATTTTTCACTTTAATAACTTTGTTTTATTTTATCGTATTTTATTTTAGTTTACTTTATCTTCTTTCTTCCCTTCCTTCCCTCCTTTAGATAACGAATCATCGCAAATTGAGGAGGTGGACTTTGAGAGCAAGATTTCTGATTTTTTCCCTTTTTCCTCTTTTTGTGAGCGTGTATGTTTACGCTTCTGTGTGAGATTTTGTCTGTATAGCTTTGCTTCCACCATTGTCTTAGGGTTCTATCTGTCCGTTTTTTAAATTTTTTTTTATATTTGTTAATAATTATTTTTTATTTTAATAACTTTATTTTATTTTACTTTATCTTATTTTTCTTTCCTTTTTCCTTTCTTCTCTCCTTCCTTCCTTCCTTCCTCCCTCCCTCCCTTGCTCTCTCACTCCTCTTTTCTTTTTTCTTTCTTTCTTTCTTTCTTTCTTTCTTTCTTTCTTTCTTTCTTTCATTCTTTCTTTCATCTTTCTTTCTTGTTTGCTTGCTTGCTTTCTACTTCTACTAATTCTTTCTTTCTACTTTTTTCTCCCTTTAATTCTGAACCGTGTGGATGAAAGGTTCTTGGTGCTGCAGCCAGGAGTAAGGGCTGTGCCTCTGAGGTGGGAGAGCCAACTTTAGGACACTGGTCCACAAGAGAACTCCAAGCTCCACGTAATATCAAATGATGAAAATCTCCAGAGATCTCCATCTCAATGTCAGCATGCAGGCTTCACTCAACGACCAGCAAACTACAGTGCTGGACAACGTATGCCAAACAACTAGCAAGACAGAAACACAACCACATCTATTAGCAGAGAGGCTGCCTAAAATCATAATAAGTCCACAGACACCCCAAAAGACACCAACAGACGTGGACCTGCCCACCAGAAAGACAAGATCCAGTCTCATCCACCAGAACACAGGCACTTGTCCCCTCCACCAGGAAGCCGACACAACCAACTGAACCAACTTTAGCCACTGGGGACAGACATCAAAAACAACGGGAACTAGGAACCTGCAGCTTGCAAAAAGGAGACCCCAAACACAGTAAGATAAGCAAAATCAGAAGACAGAAAAACACACAACAGATGAAGGAGAAAGATAAAAACCCATGAGACCTAACAAATAAAGAGGAAATAGGCAGTCTACCTGAAAAAGAATTCAGAATAATGATAGTAAAGGTGATCCAAAATTTTGGAAATAGAATAGACAAAATGCAAGAAACATTTAACAAGGACTTAGAAGAACTAAAGATGAAACAAGCAATGATGAACAACACAATAAATGAAATTAAAAATACTCTAGAAGGGATCAATAGCAGAATAACTGAGGCAGAAGAAGAGATAAGTGTCCTGGAAGATAAAATAGTGGAAATAACTACTGAATAGCAGAATAAAGAAAAAACAATGAAAAGAATTGAGGACAGTCTCAGAGACCACTGGGACAACACTAAATGCACCAACATTCGAACTATAGGGGTTCCGGAAGAAGAAGAGAAAAAGAAAGGGACTGAGAAAATATTTGAAGAGATTATAGTTGAAAACTTCCTTAATATGGGAAAGGAAATAGTTAATCAAGTCCAGGAAGCACAGAGAGTCCCATATAGGGTAAATCCAAGGAGAAATACGCCAAGACACATATTAATCAAACTGTCAAAAATTAAATACAAAGAAAACATATTAAAAGCAGCAAGGGAAAAACAACAAATAACACACAAGGGAATCCCCATAAGGTTAACAGCTGACCTTTCAGCCAAACTCTGCAAGCCAGAAGAGACTGGCAGGACATATTTAAGGTGATGAAAGAGAAATACCTGCAACCATGATTACTCTACCTAGCAAGGATCTCATTGAGATTTGTTGGAGAAATTAAAACTTTAACAGACAAGCAAAAGCTGAGAGATTTCATCATCACCAAACCAGCTTTACAACAAATGCTAAAGGAACTTCTCTAGGCAAGAAACACAAGAGAAGGAAACGACCTACAATAATGAACCCAAAACAATTAAGAAAATGGGAATAGGAATGTACATATCGATAATTAGCTTAAATGCAAATGGACTAAATGCTCCCACCAAAAGACACAGATTGGCTGAATGGATATAAAAACAAGACCCATATATATGCTGTCTACAAGAGACCCACTTCAGACCTAGAGAAACATACAGACTGAAAGTAAGTGGATGGAAAAATATTTTCCATGCAAATGGAAACCAAAAGAAAGCTGGGGTAGCAATTCTCATATCATATCTTTAAAATAAAGACTATTACAAGGGACAAAGAAGGACACTACATAATGATCAAGGGATCAATCCAAGAAGAAGATATAACAATTGTAAATATTTATGCACCCAACATAGGAGCACCGCAATACATAAGGCAAACACTAACAACCATAAAAGGGGAAATTGACAGTAACACATTCATAGTAGGGGACTTGAACACCCCACTTTCACCAATGCACAGATCATCCAAAATGAAAATAAATAAGGATATACAAGCTTTAAATGATACATTAACAAAGATGGACTTAATTGATATTTATAGGACATTCCATCGAAAAGCAGCAGAATACACATTCTTCTCAAGTGCTCATGGAACATTCTCCAGGATAGATCATATCTTGGGTCACAAATCAAGCCTTGGTACATTAAAGAAAATTGAAATTGTATCAAGTATCTTTTCCGACCACAATGCTATAAGACTGGATATCAATTACAGGAGAAGATATGTAAAAAACACAAACACAAGGAGGCTAAACAATACACTACTTAGTAACGAAGTGATCACTGAAGAAATCAAAGAGGAAATAAAAAAAATACCTAGAAACAAATGACAATGGAGACACGATGACCCAAAACCTATGGGATGCAGCAAAAGCAGTTCTAAGAGGGAAGTTTATAGCAATACAATCCTACCTTAAGAAACAGGAAACATCTCGAATAAACAACCTAACCTTGCACCTCAAGCAATTAGAGAAAGAAGAACAAAAAAAACCCAAAGTTAGCAGAAGGAAAGAAATCATAAAAATCAGATCAGAAATAAATGAAAAATAAATGAAGGAAACGATAGCAAAGACCAATAAAATGATAGCAAAGACCAATAAAACTAAAAGCCGGTTCTTTGAGAAGATAAACAAAATTGATAAACCTCATTGATAAATTGATAGACTCATCAAGAAAAAAAGGGAAAAGACTCAAATCAATAGAATTAGAAATGAAAAAGGAGAAGTAACAACTCACACTGCAGAAATACAAAAGATCATGAAAGATTTCTACAAGCAACTCTATGTCAATAAAATGGACAAAATGGAAGAAATGGACAAATTCTTAGAAATGCACAACCTGCCAAGACTGATTCAGGATGAAATAGAAAATATGAACAGACAAATCACAAGCACTGAAATTGAAACTGTGATTAAAAATCTTCCAACAAACAAAAGCCCAGGACCAGATGGCTTCACAGGCGAATTCTATCAAACATTTAGAGAAGAGCTAACACCTATCCTTCTCAACCTCTTCCAAAATGTAGTAGAGGGAGGAACACTCACAAACTCATTTTATGAGACCATGAACACCTTGATACCAAAACCAGACAAGGATGTCACAAAGAAAGAAAACTACAGACCAATATCACTTATGATCATAGATGCAAAATCCTCAACGACACATTAAAAGGATCATACGCCATGATCAAGTGGGGTTTATTCCAGGAATACAAGGATTCTTCAATATACGTAAATCAATCAACGTGATACACCATATTAACAAATTGAAGGAGACAAACCATATGATCATCACAATAGATGCAGAGACAACTTTTGACAAAATTCAATACCCATTTATGATAAAAACCCTGTAGAAAGTAGGCATAGAGGGAACTTTCCTCAACATTATAAAGGCCATATATGACAAACCCACAGCAAACATCGTCCTCAAGTGGTGAAAAACTGAAAGCTTTTCCACTAAGATCAGGAAGAAGACAAGGTTGCCCACTCTCACCACTCTTATTCAACATAGTTTTGGAAGTTTTAGCCACAGCAATCAGAGAAGAAAAGGAAATAAAAGTAATCCAAATCAGAAAAGAAGAAGTAAAGCTGTCACTGTTTGCAGATGACATGATACTATACATAGAGAATCCAAAAGATGCTACCAGAAAACTACTAGAGCTAATCAATGAATTTGGTAAAGTAGCAGGATACAAAATTAATGCACAGAAATCTCTGGCATTCCTATACACTAATGATGAAAAATGTGAAAGTGAAATCAAGAAAACACTCCCATTTACCACTGTAACCAAAATAATAAAATATCTAGGAATAAACCTACCTAAGGAGACAAAATACCTGTATGCAGAAAATTATAAGACACTGATGAAAGAAATTAAAGATCATACAAATAGATGGAGAGATATACCATATTCTTGGATTGGAAGAATCAACATAGTGAAAATGACTCTACTACCCAAAGTAATCTACGGATTCATTGCAGTCCTTATCAAACTACCACTGGCAGTTTTCACAGCACTAGAACAAAATATTTCACAATTTTTATGGAAACACAAAAGGCCCCGAATAGCCAAAGCAATCTTGAAAATGAAAAACGGAGCTGGAGGAATCAGGCTCCCTGAAGTCAGACTATACTACAAAGCTACAGTAATCAAGACAGTATGGTAGTGGCACAGAAACAGAAATATAGATCAATGGAATAGGATAGAAAGCCCAGAGGTAAATCCATGCATATATGGTCACCTTATCTTTGAAAAAGGAGGCAGGAATGTACAGTGGAGAAAGGACAGCCTCTTTAATAAGTGGTGCTTGGAAAACTGGACACGTACATGTAAAATTATGAGATTAGATCACTCCCTAACACCATACACAAAAATAAGCTCAAAATGGATTAAAGACCTAAATGTAAGGCCAGAAACTATCAAACTCTTAGAGGAAAACATAGGCAGAACACTCTATGACATAAATCACAGCAAGATCCTTTTTGACCCACCTCCTCGAGAAATGGAAGTAAAAGCAAAAATAAACAAATGGGACCTAATGAAACTTCAAAGCTTTTGCACAGCAAAGGAAACCATAAACAAGACCAAAAGACAACCCTCAGAATGAGAGAAAATATTTGCAAATGAAGCAACTGTCAAAGGATTAATCTCCAAAATTTATAAGCAGCTCATGCAGCTCAATAACAAAAAAACAAACAACCCAATCCAAAAATGGGCAGAAGACCTAAATAGACATTTCTCCAAAGAAGATATACAGACTGCCAACAAACACATGAAAGAATGCTCAACGTCATTAATCATTAGAGAAATGCAAATCAAAACTACAATGAGATATCATCTCACACCAGTCAGAATGGCCATCATCCAAAAATCTAGAAACAAAAAATGTTGTGGAGAAAAAGGAACCCTCTTGCACTGCTGTGGAGAAAAAGGAACCCTCTTGCACTGCTGGTGGGAATGTGAATTGGTACAGCCACTATGGAGAACAGTATGGAGTTTCCTTAAAAAGCTACAAATAGAACTACCATATGACCCAGCAGTCCCACTACTGGGCATATACCCTGAGAAATCCATAATTCAAAAAGAATCATGTACCAAAATGTTCATTGCAGCTCTATTTACAGTAGTCTGGAGATGGAAACAACCTAAGTGTCCGTCATCGGATGAATGGATAAAAACGGTGTGGCACATATATACAATGGAATATTACTCAGCCATAAAAAGAAATGAAATTGAGGTATTTGTAATGAGGTGGATAGACCTAGAGTCTGTCATACAGAGTGCAGTAAGTCAGAAAGAGAAAGACAAATACCGTATGCTAACACATATATATGGAATTTAAGAAGAAAAATGTCATGAAGAACCTAAGGGTAAGACAGGAATAAAGACACAGACCTACTAGGGAATGGACTTAAGGATATGGGGAGGGAAAAGGTTAAGCTGTGACAAAGCGAGAGAGAGGCATGGACATATATACACTACCAAACGTAAGGTGGATAGCCAGTGGGAAGCAGCTGCATAGCACAGGAGATCACCTCGGTACTTTGTGACCGCCTGGAGGGGTTGGATAGGGAGGGTGGAGGGAGGGAGACACAAGAGGGAAGAGATATGGGAACATATGTATATGTATAACTGATTCACTTTCTTATAAAGTAGAAGCTAACACACCAAAAACAATAATAAATAAATAAATAAAGTTATGACAAATAAATAAATAAATAGATCAATAGATATATAAATTAAAAATAAAGTTACCACCATAAAAATAAATAAATAAAAAGAATTTATCTGGGGATAGCAGTAATTGATCACTTTCATAAATAGCTTATCCATAATCTCTCCATTGGACTAAGAAGTATGTTGGCTGACAAACATTTTGCACAAGACTGTTTTGAACATTCAGGAAACCAGACAAGTTTGTGAGTAGAATCATCTTAGAAGTGAAGTCAGTATGGCTTCATGTTATTTTTGTTAAAAATGCTATGCAAAATATATTCAGTCACAGCCGAGGATATTTTCAAGGGAAAGAAGTTGGATATGGTGTGACTAAATACATACAACTCAAATTTTCTTAGGTGATAAAAAAAGGAGGAAAAAAATGGAATCAGAAAAATGTTTAGAACTTAAATGTAATAAACTGGGATGTATATGATTTATAATAGGGAGAGGTAACTCTATTATAGATCAACCATTTGAGTTGTTTCAAGTATCAGATGGTTATATAACTAGAGTGAGTATGCTTATTTCCCTTTCTTTAGATTTTTTCCTTCCTAACCAATCAAATATTTATATTTGTTAAACTGGAAGAAATAATTATTATTGATCTAACTTTGCTACCATGGCATTTGTGTTAAATGACTTACTCAGTACTTATATTTCTACAATATTAGAAAGTACATAATTTTTCTTTCATTAATGATGCATAAGCTTCAGCTTAAATCAGAGCCATGACAATTGATGCAAACAAAACACTTGGCTTTTCTTATAAATATATGTGGTATTTATGGAACTGAATATTTCTTTGAATCCTGCTGTATCATTACTAGCTATGTGACATTGGGCTTGTTACTTAAACACTCTATGCTTTAATCTTCTCATCTTTAAAAACAAGCCTAGTAGTAACTAAATTGAAAGATTGTTTCAAGAACTAAAAATTACATTCTTAAATCATTGTAGTTGCCTAATAAAGAACAATTATAGTCATCGCAATTAAACTGTCCAAAGTCAAATTAAATTTTAAAATACTAAACACATAATTTGTGAATGTGTTCAATGTAGTTGTTTAAACTGGAAAACACAATATAATATTCACTTTTTAAATCTGAAATATCATTTTGGAGGACTTTGATTATCAAAGTAATTTCATCACTTCTCCATCAACTGCCTGTATATGAATCAAGTTAAACAAACAATCCGTGACTCCATTATTAAAAGAAATACAATAGTATTTGTTAATAAACAAGGTAAAGGGGAAATGTATGTCTCAACACCCCATTTTGTAACATTTTCCAATTTGTTTACAAAATATTTATTTCATGTCTACATATGCCAAGCTCTTCAGAATCTGGCTTTTATTAAACTCCTGAGTCCTACTGGCTACTAATCCCCATCATGATTCCCATCTCTGGGCTACTCATTGCTCCTAGTGAGCACCCACTTCTTTCTTCTGTCTGAAATGCTCCTCCATTTCTCAACAAATGATAACCTTCCAGTTTTTTATAATCATGCTCAAATACTAACTTTCCCACGATACTTTACTTAGCTATTCCTATCCTTGAATAGGTATTAAGATGAGGAGCTAGTGCTGCTGTAGGGGTAGATTCATGTTTAATACAACATAATTCCCGCCTTGAAGGAGATCAATCACATCAGGTTTCTACCACTAATGTAAGGTTTACAACATATTTTTTTGTACTCACTTGGATATGTGTGTTTATGTATATGTGTCTGTATTTGGGATCTTTTAATTTTAAGGAACAAATGCCATAAAGGCTAAAAAACTTTTTCATTCCTTCATGATACCATGATCCATAGTAAATGTTCTATAAATAAATGGTGAATGAATGAGTGAATTAGTCTTACTTGGTGACCCCTTTCAATTGCAGTGACTCCAGAGAGGAATGAGGAACATAAAACAAGGAAAGTAATTTTTTTTGGTGTAATAAGGATTCTGTGGTTTTGAAAGAGAGACAACTTATCAGCATTTAAATCATGCACAGTGTCAATCAGTTTCATGGAGAGACCATGTGAGGTAGATAGATTGGAAAAAGATTAATCAAGCAACTGCTATAGGGCAAGATTAGTGTGCTGATTTCAAGCACGTTTAACAGATAGATAAAAAGGTACAGCAATGCACTCTATGAGGCACTAGGGTATTGTTCCTATTGCTGGAAAGTGATTGCATCAAACTATATGAAAATCAAAAAGTATCAGTTTAGTTGGGGAAAAATACATACATATTGAAAAATCTAGGCCCTGTCAAGAAATGATTTAGCTAATAAATACATAAATAAATTTATTTATTAAATTGTTGGTATTAGTCTGGATAATGCACCTGCCTCTTATAGGACAGAATGTCATAAACAATGTCATCCATTTATATTAATGTCTATAGAATTCAGTGTGTTCCAGGCATGCAGATAATCAACAATAGTATATATGGGTTTTCAGTAATCACCAGTGGATTAAAAAAAATATGGTATAAAAATTAAATTGTTTTGTAAAACTTAAATTTAGGTTTATATCATAAGTAAATGTATCTTACTTGATTGTTGGAACCAGGTTTCTCATAGTTGGAGAGAAATTATGAGTTGCTTTCCTAACATTATATAAAGGAGATTGATGAGACTGTTGTCTTTTTAAACTCATCATTATAATGTCATAGATTTAATATTGATATGTTATAATATATGGAAGATATCATTTCTTTTGATATCTAAGCAAGATAAGGAAGAATGGAAGCTAGAACAAACTCGGCAGTGCTGCATTTGAAGTGGAGAAATCAGTATGAACTCATATTTAGCTTAATACATATATAGATGGATAGCTAGAGAAATAATTTTTGATATGTATGTATACATAGGTTAGTATACAAGCTCTATCCTACATGGAAACCTGGAAACAATGACAACCCAGTAACAATGAGCAAACCCACTGTCCAGATTTTGCTTTTTACATATCATCTTCTAATAAGAGTAAGCAGGACTCCTTGAAGAAATGTACTATACTAAGGCTACAACAGAAAATATACAAGATGATCCTGGATTATCTTGTAATTACAATAAGCATGGAAGTGTTCAAAAAACAAAAGGATCGGGGAATAATTGTAGCTCCAAATGTCCAAAGCTGGAGTAAGTTAAGCAACAAAAATAATTAGTAAATACTTTAACATTGGATTATAACCCAAAGTATAAAATAAATATAAATCCATACTGATATAAACAAATGATTAAATTAAAAAATGAGGGAAGAAGAGACAGATTTTCCTTACAAAATTCCAAGTAATATATGTACATATTCTCTCACCCTAGAGAGTGAGCCATACTTCTTGACTCACTTCTATGGAATAGATTATGGAATGGAAAAATTGTAACTTTACAGTGGAGAAACCTTGAAAATACACTTTTACCAGTTGATGAAGGTTATCACTAGTGATGTCAATGGGAATATCATGGAAAGCCTGGCATGATGTGATACTCTATGGTATTCTTACCGAAAGTCCAAAACCTCAATTAGCATGAGAAAAACATCAGACAAATCCAAACTGGGGGACTTTCTACAAAACTCCTGATTAGTACTCATCCAACTGTCACGGTCATGAAAAACAAAGATGACAAAACTGTTGCAGAATAGAAGAGACCCAAACAGATATGACAACTAAATGCAATGAAGTATTCTGAATTGGGTTCTGGAACAGAATAAAACACTAATGGAAAAACTGATAAAATCCAAATAAAATCTGGAGTTTAGTTAACAGTAACATGCTACTGTCGGTTTCTTAATTTTGGTAAATGTGCCAGAGTAATGTAAGGTAACACTAAAGAAAAATGAAACTAGGTGAGGGGTATAGGGAAACTCTCTGTAATATCTCTCCAACTATTCTGTAAATCAAATATGCCAAAATGAAAAGTTTATGTTAAAATATTTATGAGTTGGTTTCCTAACTAACATAAAGGAGATTGATGAGGCTTCTATCTCTTTTCAAAATTATCACTATGATGCTGTGGATTTAACAGTGATGTGTTATAATACGTTGCAAGCATTATTCCTTTTGATATCTTCAGTCAATGGAAAGATCTTCCAGTTGGCTGCTGAAAACTCTTGACATGAACTCAGTAATTATAATAGCTTCATATCTTTTTGTTATGACACAATGTTCCAAGGGCATTTTGTACAGTTCCTTCCATAGACCTGGAATGAGTCCTTTCCCTAGGCTTGGAATGTCTTTTAGTAGGGTATAGTATTAGATATCACAAAATGAGTACAAGAAGTGTTGATTTTTAATAGGTTGGTCATTATTTCTATGCCAGTAGTGTATAGAACTAGAAAATACATATTTCATTGAAAATATAAAATAAATCATTAATCCATACTGAAACTTCCAATTCAAATTCAAAACTACCAGGTTTTTTACTTACCCTCTTTGATCTTAAACATGTATCACCTTTCTCTGATGCTTTTTCCAACAACACCAGCATAATAATTCATTGGTTTTATGCAACAATATATACAAAACATTCTCAGAACAGCAATATCAATACTAGCATCAACAATATGATTAGTGAAAACAGTGTAAGTTGCTTTTTGCAATTATTTTTGTCTTTAGGAGATATCCCACTACAGAGGATGCCAGAATTATCTGCTTTTAAATAAATTAAGATAATGTAACTCTGAGTATCTATGGAAGGTTTATTGCTTCTTTCTCTTTACTCTGATTTTCTGTCCCTAGAGAAAATACTCCTTCTTTTAGATAAATGCTAGTGTGCACGTACTCGTCTCTACCTTCGTTTTTCTCACATAACATATCCTTGAGATCACTCCACAGTGGTATATAGAGGCAATTCTATTTCACTGAATAACCCCAATGTTTAGATATACAATAGCTTGTAAGGTAGTCTCCTCTCAAAGAACATATGGGTTGTTTGGGGTTTTGCTGTGGTAAATAGTACTGTTATACATAGTTTTGTACATGGAACTTTTATAATTCTGCTAGTGTATAGAAACCTAAAAGTACAACTTCAAGTAAATTCGACTGTTATTAGCTTTGTTCACACAATCATTTTACACCTAGACTATTTCTACAGCTTTCAAATTTCTCCTGCCTCCAACCTCACTGTGTAGCATTTACTACACATTTCAAGATTTTGGATCTAAAATGAAAATCTTATCTTTTTACCCCTTTGCTGATAATGTTTTTTCTCTATGTCTATGAGATTCAGACATGAAATGTTCATATGAACTGAATGAAACAGTTCATAACCATCCCTTGCTTTGCTTTCCAACCTTACTTCCAGCACTCCCCCTAATACAACATTAAGTCCAGTTTTACCAAACTTCTAGTAGCTTACAGAAAGGCATATGCCCACTGATGTAATGCACATAATTTTTTCTCTTTACCTAATCCATAAAACACACCCATAAAAATTCAGTTCAAATTCTCTTTGTGAGTTCTTCCTGGGTTCCCTCGAAATCAGAATTAGACTTCCTATTTTGCTCACGTGGTACCCTGTGCCTCCCTCTATTGGAACCTTGATCACATTTTTGGCAACTCTTTATTAATAAGAACTGCCTATGATGTGCCAGAACTGTGCTGAAAATTTACATATGTTCTACCAGAATAGAAAGGTTAAGTAATGTATCCATGCTAATGTAACCAAGGCACTAGGGGTCTATAATCTGAACTCACTTATTTTACTGTAAAAACCTGAGGTCTTCGAAGACCATACTACTTTTCTAAATATTGTGGATTCTTCCAGTTTACTTTTTAATCTTCCAGACCCCTCTTTGCACCTTGAGCTCATTAACTCAGCAGGCTTTAATGAGGACAGCATGGTCTCTGAAATCAGACAGACCTGAGTTTTATCCCTAGCTCTTGGTTTTATCAGTTACTAAGAATATAAATTTATGTAAGAATTTTAACCTTTAGATGGGTTTCCTAATCAATTTAATGATATCTAAATTTTTCTGTAGATCAAATGATATATGAAAGGCCTTAGCAAAATAGTGAAGGTTCACAGATATTAGGAATCTTCCAGTAATAGCCAGAATTTTGTTTTGTTCACCACTATATCTCAAGCACTTAGACATGGTAGGTGCTCAAAATATAACTATCTGAGTGTGAATAATTTGATGAAAAGCCTATTTCCCAGCAAACTTGCCCTTTCTCCTAAATTTCTTTTCCCAATTGAAGATATCACCAACCTGCTGATTACCACAGCTTCTTTTTAGAACACTCAGGTTTCAAACTTGAGGTTACCTTTGATCCTAACTCTTAAATATATGGCACACCCATGATTCCCCACCAGGTGATGAGTGTGCCCTGTCAGTTTTATCTCAGCAATAACTTTCCTATTTCCCTTATCCTGTTGCTTTTCTATGGTTCTACTCCAGATCTTTGTCCCACCTCACATGATTTTCTGAAAGGCAGTCTATAAACTAGTCTCAGCTCCTGCCTTTCCTGGTCTACATCACCAAACCACCTCACTATCACCAATGTTCCCTTTCTCTGTATACACATACCAGATACCTCCTCACAGAATAAGGTTCAGTATCCCAAGCACTTCATTCAGTATGCTCCATTGACAGTCTAACCTAACTTTCTGTTCTTATCATCCTCTACGACCCCAAGTTTATACCCCAAAACAGCTCGGCAGCATGTGCTTTATATCATCAGGCCCTTGGACACCATTTTTCTACTTAGAGAGCTATACCTATCTATCAATATCTATCTCTTCTCACAGAAAATTCTCCACAAAGCCTTCCCTGCCACACCATGTGAATGTTTTGTGTATGAGGCTGTGGCATGTTCATCTGTGGATTGCCCACAGCATCGGGCCTTTCCCATAGCAGAACTGCCCAAATGCTGGCTGAATTTACTTCATAGGATCAGAGATTTGGGTAACTATAAGAAAGTTTAGAAACCTTCTAGTATGATACCTTCTTTTAATATATTAGTAAGTTGAATTTCAGAAAACTGTGAAAATATTTACTTAGAATAACACAAAAGCAATAAGATCAAACATATGTATCTTTGGTTTTCTCAGCTGGTAATAATCCTTCAAATTTTTTGCAGAGATATAGCAGGATCTTACCTCTGCCTTTACAAGTGCTCCAAAGAGAGTCTCAAGTAATTGTTTTCTATATGTAAATTCATACTTAGGATAATAAGAAGTGTATCATGAGTCATATTTATACATATGACTGGAGGATCAGAAACTCAAGATTAAAAGTGCAGGTGTTAGCTGTACCATTACTAGCTACATTTCTATTCTTCACTGTTTTGTCTTCAGTGTTGTTGATTATAATTTCTATTATATATGAATGCACAACGTCTGCCACAGCCTCCACTTGCCTTCCTTCCGAGTCAACTCTAAAACTTGTTCCATTTTGGTACATCTTAAAGACAAGCATGACATGAGGATATATCTATAAGTATATCCCTGTAGATATAGATATATAGAGAGATAAATAGAGATATCCTACAGAGAAAGATAATTTAGATGCATAAAGTAAAATGGAGGTTTTAATTAACTGAAAAATAGAAATTAAAAAAAACTAGATTACTATTTTGGAAAACTATAGTTGTGTCATCTGTGGTCATATTAGTCAAGGTGTCATTATCGTGGTTAGATGAAAAATAAAATGACCGTACTACATGTAGAAATTTAGATGAACAAGATAAGAATTGGTTAACCTTGATTAATACTCTATATGAAAGTAATGCCATTCCATTTAAATAAAAATTAGATTCTGTTAAAAAATAAAAACATAAAACTTGTCCTGCACCTATAGTGATGGTGGCATTACATTATTTGAAACCTCAAATCTTTTGATTTTGAGAAGAACAAAAGTTAATTATTGCCTCTGTGCATTAGGGGGAGCTAGACTAGTTGCCCAACTAGGTTATGAATTTAATGATTTGGTGGGTTTTGAAATTTTAATTTCAGTTAAATTCAACTTGAATTTTATGTGGCTTATTTTATTATCTTCTTATAAGAGAAACAGAATAATATTATTACAGCTTGGTTTTTACATTGACAGAAAAGACAAAAAGGAAAACATTTCAAATCCCACTTGACTTGTAAGACTAAAGCCTTATAAACTGAAATGACAAATGTATGATTTGTGGTATCCAATTACTCACAATTAAGATGTTTTTTGTCATAACAATCTGTTGTGAAATGTAACAGAAAAGTGGATAAATAACAGCAACAACAAAAAGATGTGACTTTAAAAGCAAAATTCAGAACTTAGAGAAGCACTCTGAAGAAAAGCACTCTGAAGATTTAACAGAGGATTAATTGAGGATTATTAAATGTCATCCTCAAATTCCAACTGTAGGCAATTAGTGATATCTAATGAAAGGAGACTTGAAGGAGTAAAGGCAGTACATATTTCAAGAAGTCTTTACCGGGTGGGCCACACTGATCAATTCTTTCTCCTCTTTTCCCAAATGTTACATCAGATAAGCATAGGCACTTACTATATTCTTTTGTAAAATGTAATGGAAGACAGTACTTTAGGTGTAGAAGACACTAATATGAAGGTATGATACCAGAAGATTTCTAAAATTTCTTACAGTTAACCTTTAAGGAGAATCCCTCCCTCTAATAATTCGTCAAAAGCTTGGCTTTAGCTGATGTGATCCAGCCTTCCAGGCTCTAAAATAATATGATTCAACCAATGGCACCCAAAGAACTGTAAAGATTTAAAACACATTTCCTCTTACATTTTAATGGAATTAGGGGATTAGATATACTGTCTAGGTCAGAAGACCTCAAACCATAAAGAGGAAATCAGAAACCTTTCATTCACTGCTACTGCAGTCACTCTCTCTGGGTGTGGTACAGACTCCATCCAATACAGCCAAGTGAAATGAAGTCTTAAAGGTGACCCTTGGAGAGGCAATGACACCATAGCTCTAAAACTTTCTAGAATAATAAATTTCTTCTACCCATTTAAAACAACTATTGACATCATCAAGGCAGTGCTTAAGTATTCTTGGAGTGACATGGAGTAGAGTGAGTATTCTGGAGCTCCAGCTAAGAAACTATGTGCATGTAAAATACCCCATTTTTCTATCAGGCACAAATACCAACTTGTGCCCACTGCTCCAAGCACTGCCCTTCCCATTCTTCTTCATCAGCCCCTGAACTATGTTCTTGCTACTCCTGAAGTGTGTCTAGCACAGAGGCGTGTCTCTTGAAAAGGTGACTGGAGAGAAAGAACTCTTTAATTACCTTTCCTACTCCTAGTTCCAAGCCTTTCAAAGAACAAGTAGACCCCCTATTCAGTTTTCACCTCTCAGTCTCTTCCCCACCCCGTTCATCACCCTATTTTGTTATTTAAATTAACTTTTTCTTCCTTCCTCTCTTTCCTAAAATGGTTTGACCTCTCTGTGTCTCTTCTCCAGCCTGAACTCCATCAATTCTTTCCTCCTTGGTTCCAGCTTCTTAAACCTGCCTTAGGCTGCCCTTTGCCCCCTTTTCTCATCCTCCTCTCTCTCTCTCGAGCCCCTTCATCTCGTCCATTCCCGTCTCAGGCTCTCCAGATTCCCGGGCTGTTTGCTGGTGAGAAATCTTTGCTGCAGCGAGGACCGGAGTCCCCGCGCGCAGCCCAGTGGCAGAAGAGGGCGAGGCTGAGAGAAAGGCTGAGCTGAAGGAGAGGGAGGCAGCCGATCCTCCCCGAGAGCCTGCAAGAATGCGGCAGGGGGCCGGGGGCATGGGGAAGTACTAACCCCCCGAGGCCCTGTTCGGGGCTTGAGGACCTGGCCCGCGGGTGAATTTCCTGCCAAGTGCAGCCGCGAAGCAGAGGCGCCCGGAAAGCAGAGAGGGACGCTGGGGGTGCCCATCCCCAGAGTAGGACCCACTGCGAACGCGGGAAGAAGAGAGGCGGGAGTCGTGAAAAGGAAAAACCTGTCTCCAGATTGGCTCTGGAGCGTCGAAGAGACTGAGGCGCTCGGGTGAGCACCCAAGGGATGAAGCCTGCCGAGTAGTGGGCGAGGGGCGTGCGGAGGGAGTGCTGCGCGCTCGCGGAGGGGGCGCGAGGCTCCGGGCTGGTGTAGGCTTTAGGTGGCTGTTGGCTGAAAGGAGCAGCAGAGCGCGTGCGGCGGCCGCGGCGCTAGTGTGTGTGTGTAGGTGAGAAAGCGAGGGCCGAGAGCTAGTGCGAGCTAGGCACAGAGAGAGCGCATGTCTCATCTCTGCGAGCAGCCAGTAGCCGCTCCACCACCATCTTTTGCATGTGTAACATTTGCAGCCGGACAGAAAACCTCTCCCAGGGCTATGGAGACTGCGGGAAAAATCTGGCAGCTCGGGATGGATTGCTAAAGGGAAATAGTCATAACCCCAAACCACCCAAACCTCTCTCCTCTGTTTTTTTTTTTTTTTTTTTCTTTTTTGGTTGTTTTTAATTTTAGCGCCATAGTCCTCAATGTCTCTCTGAACAGCCTTTAGGAAGAGTGCGAGAGAAAGAGAGAGCGCGCCAGGGAGAGGAGAAAAGAAGATGAGGATTATTTGCAGACAGATAGTCTTGTTATTTTCTGGATTTTGGGGACTCGCCATGGGAGCCTTTCCGAGCAGCGTGCAAATAGGTAAGCTTTGCTCCGGTGGGGTATGCGTGTGGGTGGCTGTAGCAGATATCCGAAAGTGAATCAAATGAGTTACTGATAAGCAATTTAGGGGAACCTTCGGCGGCTCCTTTCCCCTCTGCTTCCCTCTTCCTTTCTCCCCTTTATAAAAAGACTGCCTCTTTGGTGCAGGTTCAGTTAGAACAGCACAGAGCTGCCCACCCGTCCATCCTCAGTCTATACTCCTGTTTCCACCTTTGGATCATGTCGCTTAAGTAGGATTGCAATAAGTTGGGGGGAAAACACCTCCGTGGGGTTTGGTAGCATTTTATCTGATATTTCTTTTCATTTCTTTCTCTAAAGCATGAAGGGATGTAGAGTTTGTTTAAACAAAACAAAACAAAACACCCCCCCCCCTTCTTCCCGTGCTGTACGCAGCAGCTTTCTCTATTACAGAAAGACACTGTGCAAAAAAGCATTTACACCCACACCTCCTTGTCTTTGCTTGCTACCAGTTAACGGATTCCAAAGTTAGATCCCTTTCCCGGAACCTTTTCTTCTTTTGTTTTCCTCTTGAATCTTTTGCCCTTAATCCTCCCTCTCGACTCTATTTCCAGGGACCCTATCCGTCCTTCGCTTTTCTTGCTATTCTCTCCTGTCTTTTAATGGGACGCAGCAATTGAATTTCTTCCAGCTAAGCCCAGCCTCAGACTGCATCATTTCTCGTAGACAGTGCACAAAACGGTGCTAATTAGGCTGAGTCCAAGAGCTGCATAAAGACAAAGTTCATGTCTCCTTTCTGATTTCCCTCTAACCTGCACTTCACCACATCCCTTGATTTCTGTATTTTAATGCAAATTATCTTTTCTTCCCATCTGCATGCATCTTAGAAATGCCCTGGAGCTGGCTTCTGTAGCAGTGTGCTGAGAATCATGGGCAGTGCAAGAGAGAGAAAGGAAAGCACACTAAATGATCTGTCTCAGAGGTCACGGTGATCATGACAAATTGGGACAGGAAAAGGCTGAGCTGCCTTAAAGACTAAAATATTAAGCATACACCTTAGGGACAAAGGGCAGTCTCCCAAGATGTGGCAGGAATAGCTCCTTAATTGTATGTGTTGGTGAATGGCAGTGAATTTGACAGTTCTTGGGGTGGGTATAGTAACATTTACAAGAGGAGACACTGAATGTGCTTTTTCTGCTGTTTTTAATAGGTGGTCTCTTCATCCGAAACACAGATCAGGAATACACTGCTTTTCGCTTAGCAATTTTTCTTCATAACACCAGCCCCAATGCGTCAGAAGCTCCCTTTAATTTGGTACCTCATGTGGACAACATTGAGACAGCCAACAGTTTCGCTGTAACAAATGCTTGTAAGTAAAACATAAGTTGTAGGTAAATGAGAAGAGAATTAAAATGGGGCAATAGAGTCCCCTTCCTCTATATTATTATTATTACTATTATTATTATTATATTTTTAAGAAAGACATTCAAGACCTCCACAGTTTGCTGGTTACAGAGCAAATCAGTTAAAAGTAAGATTTAGTCTCAGGGATATTTAGCTGGTCTTTCTTTCTCTTCCTTCCTTCCTCCCTCCCTCCCTCTTTCTTTTCCACCTCCCTCACTCCCTTCTTCCATCTTTCTTTTTTCTTGAAATTAATTGAAGTTACTTTCTCCTTTAACATTTCAGTATTATTTCTACAACCTGAATATCAAGTTAGTGAAAATTGTACTCAATCTAGTTTTTGATTTCTGTTCCTTGGTTTTTATTTGCTTTTCACTTGAGTAAGCATATGTCTTGCTTTTAAAGAAGACACATGCTCTCTTACACTGGTAAAGGCAATGGAAGGTTTGCTAACAGTTAGAAAGAGGGGAGCGGTGGTGTGGAGGATATATATTTGAGTCGGTTGGCTGACGCTGCAGATGATCTGGTGATGTCACTTGAGACTGCCCTGCTCTTATATTCTGGGTTGTGAATGTCTCCTGCTATCAGGTAATGCATATATCCTGTGAATATAACTCCATGAATCTTTACCTTGGTGGCAAATCATGTTAGTCTCCAATCCACTGAATTTACAAACCAACCCAGCTGGATCTGTTATTTTATGCAATAAGATTGAGATTTGGTGATCTTACCTAACACTATAATTAAACAGTTGTACAGAGCTCCCCTGCCAAAATACTGTATAACAAAGTAAAAATATAATCAACTGTGTATTAATTTAAAAATCACTAAAATATGATCAGTCAATAGAACATTTAGATTGCATTTTCACTCTTGAGGAAAACATGTTTCACATACCTCCTTATTTTTACATGCTAATTTACTACTGCTCAAAATTTACATGTTAAGATAATGGTTATAGATTATGTAAGACATATAGGAATAGTTTCTATATAAAATTTTGCACAGCAGTAATAAAATATTCAATCTGCTTTGTATGATATTTTTATTATATCAAGTTGAGTATATTTTAATTTTGAAAGTCCTCTTTCTGAGTACAAGTGTATACTGAACAAACTACTGAAATTGAAAACAAGGAGTTTTTGTGTTAGGAGGATATCTGTTTCATTAATTATTTTAATTCATATATATTTGCCATTAATTCATCTAACAAGTGTCATGATTACGTTTCCTTTTTTTTGGCATCTAATTACTTTACTTTAGAACTTGATTTCATAAGGAGGTTAAAGATCTGACTTTTTTTTTAACTGCTACAATTGTATTAATTTTCAGGAATCCTCTAGCTCATTTGGGTACTACTTAATTAAAAAAATCATTTGTTGTATTTAGTAATAAAGTCAATATTCATTATAATGATAATTATATGGGAGTTATTTTTAAGCAGAAATGAACATAAATTAGAGCTAAGTTTGTGGATAGTCATTTTTGAAAATGTCTTAAGTTATTAATTTTTGTTCCAAGTTTTGATAGAGATGTTAACATTTCAAACAGTTCTAGGTATAAAATATTCTTAGTGTGTGATTATTATCTGTTGATTTAAAATTTTTTCTTGTGTCTCTCTTGAGATTCTGTCAACAAAACCATTTCTAAGTTTACAGATAATTCATGATTCAGATATATTTGAAGGTACTTTGTCTACAGTAAATTGCTATATAAGTATTCATTTTTATTATTTAGTTAATGAAAGACTGTCTTAAAAGTGGAGCTATATTCGTTTTATATTTTCTAACTAAGTGCTTCAGTATTTTAAAGTTTATGTTATGGCTTCCAGCTATATAAACTATAAAGTGATAGTTCTTTCTTCTTCCATATCATATGTTAATCTCATTCAGGAAAATTTTAATTAGTATTATATTATTTATGTAATAAAAATATTGTATAAAATAAAGTGTACTGGTAAAGAACCTGTAAACATAAGAAATTGCTAAGAATCTGTACACAGAATGAAAAAGTTTAAAAAAAGGTATAAAATATAGGTAATATGCTATTCTTTAACATGTTAGAATTGAGAAAATTAAAGCTAAGTAAACTAAGTCCGCTTATTTTGATTCCAAGTGTAAGGCAATGTTAGTGGTGTCATGTTTTTCATAATCACATATAACTGACTTTGCATACATGCTTAAAATATTTTTAAAAAACATAAATTGTAAATAAGGAAAAAACCCATTTTCTAGTGAAGAAAAGGAAAAAATTTTGACAAATGAGTATGCCAAATGTCCTTAAGGCAAATCTAAGCAGAATTTGGGAAAAATCAATGGTCAGAGAGCGTGGGTCAGGTGATTGGTGTTTGTTAAATGGACTGACCTAGAGCATGTAGACGCGTGATTTTCCAGTCTAATTAAAGGTGACACGTAAGCAATAAGTATGAGGCAAACTCATATATCAAGCTGTATGCCTTTGGGTACAAAAGGATAAAAATAGTGTTCTGTAGAATTAACATGGAACTTATTCCTCACAGTGATACAGGCTAGATTTAAAAATTTTTCATGTTGGATTAAATATACATATATTTTTTAAATATAAAAAAATATATGTGTCTGGCTAGGTTTATCTTAAATACGATTTTCCTGCAGTGTGCCCTTGTAAAACTTCATAATCTAGTGTCTTTGTGAATAAGGGCCACTAAACAGGATATGTTTAGTTTACGGAATGTATACTTAAAGACAAAAAAGACAGATTAAAGAATAAAGAGTATTATTGGTCATCTATTGGACAGATGTAATTTAACATTGGTTCTTCTGCCTCAAAATTAATTTAGCATTCTAAGAATACTTCAGACAATCTAAACATTCTGTGTATAGAGTTTACATACTGCATAAGTATAAATCCAATTAACTCAAATTTTTCACGTTTGGTATAAATCCCAAGTTGCTGAGAGAGGGTGGGGATAATTTTGGCTTATAGTTTCATTTTATTTTTTTTACAATATTTGTGTAAGATTAAATTAAAATATTGTTCTCATTTTAAACTATTCACATGGTTGAAAAATCACACTTTGCTAAGTATAAAACTGAAATTATAAGAAATACAGATAATATAGAATTATGACATATTTCAATAACAAAGTATAGGTGTAATAAATAGCCCAAGTAGTCAAATTTCAAAATGTAATTAAAGGTATACATTTCTTTGTTGTAATCTATTCAAAGTATGGTGTATGGCAAAATAAATTTATTTAAAAAATAAATTCAATACGGACTGTCCTTTAATAAATTAATTTAATAAAATATTAAATATTCAATATGGAATGTCCTCTAATAAAATATTATACAGTTGACCCAAAATAGCTATCCTTGCAAACAAACATGCTAGTTAAATTGAATATGTTCTTTACAAAACATTTGAGACAACTTGAAAAAGCAGGCTATGTTCTTATATTTTTCTAATAGTTAATTAATAAAGATACTTTGGTTTGGAGGATGATGTATCTTAAATTTTGCCAAAGAAGTAATAACCAAAATACTAAAATAATCTATCCCAAGCTTTCTAAAAGATAAAAAGATGAGACATTGCAATTATTAATTTAGTCCAGTTACGTTAGCTATCCTGTAAAAGAATCAGTCTTTAATAAGTAAGGCAGTCCCTTTACAATATAATCCACAGATGTTCAGTTTCTCAAATGATTCTTTTAATTTCATATGGGTAGTAGGAAAAACATAGTGAAATAGATCAAGTACTCATGTATTGTCCCTTAGGTGAAATAATAAGAGAATTTTGTGGAATATTCCCAACTTTTTAAACTTGGATAGGAAAGACCAACTGGTTAATATTTTTGTTTTATTTTTTACAAATAATGTGTTTATCTTACTCTCCTTTTCTGTCTAAAATCTGTCTATTCAGTAGTTTACAACATGATGGATAGGAAAGTTGTAAGTCAAAAATAGAATGCATATTATACCCTAGTAATGATGAGAAAGTTGTTCTTTTTAAGTTAAATATTAGTTCTATTTGTGATGGGTTTAGTTATCAACTCTAAATACCCAGTTGTGTGCCACTTGTAAAAGTAGGTTGGTATGTACAATATACTTGTTTAGTTAATCTAAATACATTGAAAATGTGACATTATATCCGGTAGGCTCTGCAGGCAGAGCTTATATAATAGGGACTTAATTCAAACTTGTTTAAGGGTACTAAATAATACAAACTTTTGGCTTTAATTCAACAATGTTTAAGTTTTGTACATTTTCCTTCTCAAGGACATGTAGTCCTAAAAAGACATTCTAAGAGTTTATATTGGACCGATATAATAATGTTAAAAATGCTAAAAATAAGTTCTGATGGTTTGACCTGCAAAGTTGTTCGCAGAAATACATTAAATACTATTTGACTTTTGATTATTTTTAGGAAAATGAGTGACTGTCATTAGATTTCCTTATTTTGAATTGATAGCAAGATTCTATGTTGATTTGAAATAATTCTTTAGTTTTATAATATTCTTTCCCTCTTTTTCTTAATTTTCCCCATGAGATTGATGACAAAGATGAGTCACATTTCTATGGCTTGTCCCTTTCTTAAATGATGCACAATTTGCATTGATGTATTTCAGAATTGTCACAGTACTAAGCTTTCTTAAAGCCATTTGAAAAACTCTCTAAACTGTTTTTTTTCTTGTGGATTCTCCCAAGGGTTTTTTATTTCTCAAAGAGGAAAAAAATTTTACTTTCTGACATTGGGAAATATGTATATGTCTTATTTACAGAATTTTACTATAGTTCAGGAATTTAAAATGAAGAATAAATACCATACACCTTACATTTTACTACAACACATAGTTTTTAAACTGCTTTTATGTACATGATTTTATTTGACCTCAAGCTAGTCTTTGAGTGAGACTGTCTGAGAAGATAGTCATTATTTTTTAGTTATTATTTTTTAGTTAAGCCAGCTTTGACTCAAAGAAGTTACTTGACTTGCCAAAGACCATGTAGCTAATAAGTTGCAGAGCCTGAGTTTGAACTCAGGTCTTCTAATTACTATCCTAGTACTTTAACCAGGAGACCGTAGGATGTGAAAACTACATCTGTATTGAGATTACTTGAACCAAGAAAGAAAAGAATTGTCATTTTTTTTCTAATTTAATTGTAACATTTTGAAGAAAATAGGGCAAGACATTTCTGGCAACTTATTCATTAATCAGATGGCAGTGAGTGATATAACAAAGACTGAAGCCATATTGTGTAGTGAATTTGTCCATTCATTCAGTAGATTAGATAATAAACATATCCATTTATTCATGAAACAGACTTATCAAGGGTAACTGTATTTAAGACACTATACTAGAAATGAGCATACAGAAACTTATAAGAGTAGTTGTTGCCCTCAAGAAGCTAATAGTCTAGGGGGAAAGATGTACAAGCCAGTTATCACAGTACAGTAAGACAAAGTATTATGACAGAGAAACAGTGCTATGACAGACATTAACACAGGAAGGAACATCAAACTTGGCATGGTATCCTAGGGGAAATGTTATCTGATCTGGGTGTTAAGACTCTAGTTGAGTTATTTGAAAAATAGAGAGGAAGGAAGGCACGCCTGGCCAAAGGAGCAGAACATGACAAGGCACCAAGGTGTGGCAGGGCCAGGTGTGATTGAGCCACTGGATATGGTTTAGTCTGGCTGTAGAGTATTGATTGTACTGGGAAGGAGAGGTGTGCTAAGGGGCAGGGCTTTGTAGATCCACACAGGATCTTGTAGCTCTTGTAAGGAGACTCTTCTGAATAAAAAGGGGGACCCATAAATGATTTAAAAACAACAGTGACATGATGAGATTTATGTTTTACAAAGAACAGGATGATTTCAAGAAAGAGAATGTATTAGAAGGGGGCAAAATGGGAAGAAAAAAACAGTTGAGTCTTGAAGTAATGCAATTTAGGATGATTAAGTGCTTGAATAAAAGTAGAAGCACTAAGGAGAGAGAAAAGTACATAGATCTAAGAATACAGAACTGTTGACAGAACTTAGTGATAGATTGGATGTCTGTGTGGGAGAATGGAAAGGAAGTATGGTAAGAATTAAAGATGATTTCTTCAATTTTTGGTCTGGAAAAATGATTAGATAGCAGTACCATCAACTAGGAAGGGACACACAGGAGCAGATTTGAATGGGGAAGATGAGTATGGTGTGGATGTACTGATTTTGAGGAGTTTGAGAGACATCCAAATGCAGTAGAGAGTTGGACATGTGTATCTGGGGCTCTTGGGCTCAGTTTGAACTAAAGAGAGACATTTGATAATGGCTGAAACCATGGATGTGGGCAAAATCATACAGAGAGAGCAAAAACATTGAACAGAATGTTGAGGACATAAATCCAGGAAATACAGTACTTGAGGGACAGAGAGAGAAAAAGAGACTGAAGGAAATGGGTCAGTGAGTTCAGATGAAAATGAGGCAAGAGTAATTTCACGGGAGCCAAGAAATGGGAAGAATTTCAAGTAAATAGTCATCAACCTTGTCACTGGCTGCAGAACTTTAATAATGAGTTGCATGGATAATTGATCTTTAACAAGTCTTTCCTTCCTTATTCTTTAGTGTTCTTTTGTATTTTGACCAGAAAAAACACAACCTTTATTAATCCCACATAAATTCTATTAATATATACTCTTTCATGTATGTTGGCCTAGAATAGTCTTATGTTTTATTTAGAGGTAGGGAGAGTCTTTTCTGGACTTTTGAGCCACATAGGCTTCAATTTACAACCTGATACTGGGTAAGTTACTTAACACTTTTGAGCCACAGTTTCTTCATTCATTAACATACAAAACACATGAATTTTATGAATATTAGAAAAGTGTTTGGAAAATATTTAGCCTATAACTCAATTAAATTTAGTCGTATTACATTCTTTGACATATAGAACATTTATTTCAAAACCAATGCTAAAACTTCGAGTTTATTTATATTTTCTGTTTATATTTTGAAAAAGCAATTTATATTTTGAATAAATATATTTTGTTGATATTTCATAGGAATTTTTTGACCTCTAACTGAATTGTTAATTTTAGTTTATATACACAAATCTAAATGCATATTTTTTAAAATTATTTCTAAGTCCTATGAGAGGGTAACTTTGTCTGGGATCTATGGACCATTTGGAGAGAGAACTGGTTCATGGATGGATTAAAGAGATTGATGAATTCTCGTAATTGCATGCAAAATTATGTGTTCATGAGCACGGTGTGTGTGTGTGTTTACAGAGAGACAGTCTAAACTTTTGAACAGCTTCTCAATGAATTCCAGTTACAAGAAAAAGAAAAAAAAAAGCCCACAGCCCTAAAGGAGCTACACATATATTAGATAAATGCACAGTACTTCATTCTCTACCTTCTTCATTTCAAAAAAAAAAAAAGAAGAAGAAGAAAGCCAGTTGGATTTTATCTTTGAAACTAACCTGGAATTTTCCCATAAACTCCATCTCCAGTAGCTTCTTCCTTGTCATAGAAAATAATCAGTGTGTCCTAGCTGGAAAAATGCTTGACTTGGTCCTCTGCCTCTTAAACTGTCATCATATTATTTTTATTCCTTCTCTTACTATCAAAAGTTCTACATATTCCACATCAGCTCCTTCTATTTTTATCACGATTTACCTTCTCCCTTAACCATCACCACTCCTGCAACAGTGTTCTTGAAGGTCATCAGTGACTTACAGAATAGTAAATCCCATTTTTCCTTAGTCATTGTCTTTTAATATTGTAGTTTGCAGGATTTGACATAGCTGATAACTCCCTGTTCTTTGAAACTCATTTCTCCTCGATAATAATAGCTACTGATTATGTGCCAAGTCTCTGTGTTAGTTACCTCAATTCTTACACAACTCTAGAAGCAGGCATCATTATTATTTTAATTATTTATGTGGAGAAACTGAAGATCTGTTGTTAAGAAAATTTGCCTAATGACAAGTATCCAGGGCATCAGATCTTGAAGTCAGTTTTGCCTGCCATTCACACTATAGTATCTTGGTTAGTACAGTATTCACAAGATAGCCATCACTCTGTGACAGTAGCTAGATAACTCCTAATTTAAATAGAAAGATGTTTTCTTCAAAGTTAGTTCTTTAACAATTTTCATTTACTCCAGTGAATATGTCCATTTTACACTGGACATCGAGTTTTCTATGTGATTTGTAATGCAGCACAGAAATTTGAGTATTCTAAATGATAATGCTCTCATTACTTTATATTTCCAAATTCATGTTATAAATACCACCAGGTGTAAAAATTAATAAGTGGGTCTTTATATGTTACACAAACAGTGTTGGATACTTCATTAGTTGGCCAACCTACATAAGTTTTATAGGAATGTTATTTGATTTCAGAATAACTACATCTATTCGAATCGAAACATATTTTCCCCAGTGCTTTAAAGATTTGCTTAGCTGTCAGGGATTTCATTTCAGTTTTCCTTTACACGTTTTTAGATTCCAATAAACATAGTGAGGATTGTCTTAAAGATCATCACCCTAAGTCAAATTTTCTGCAGTCTTCATAGCATCATCACTTGTCTCCAACTTAATAAAACTACTAGTGTCATAAATAAAAAGTTCAACATTATCTCAAAAATAAAGGGTAAAAAAATTGAGATGTAGTATTTTCTTTGAATAAGCCATTGTATTTCTCCAGTTACAGCAAAAATTACACCATAAGCTGTAATCATTGTTTGCTTACTTTTGTTACTTATCTGCTTTTTCTAAAATAGGCAGTTTCTCATCAGTAACTTTAAATATATTATACCCTGTGATCTTTCCATTTTTCATATTTTATCTTTTTAAACTGACACAAAAATTTCAAGTAATTTAGAAGTCTTAAATAGGCAAAATATTTTTGCAGTCTCACCACATAGAGATAATCACAGTAAATAGGGTTTATAGATCTTTCCAGACTTCTTTTCTTATCTGTATAGACCTAGGTAGAGAGATAAGAGTATTATAAACATAAGGTACTAATATATATCTATTGAATAAATGAAACTGTTTAATAAAAATGATATTAATTTATACCTATATTTTATTATTTTATTTCATTTATCATAAAATGTTTTCTGTCAGTTATATACTATACTTATATAGAGCTATCTTATTTTCTTTTATTGCTACATAATGTCATTGTGCAAAGTTACTATGATAAATGTACACTCTGGATCAACATTTAGGTTGTTTCCACATTTTTTATATTACAAACAGAATAGCAGTAAAACTACTTGAGTACCTGTGTGAATATTCCTGTAGGATTAATTCCTGGAAATGAAATTACTATATCAAATAATGTGGATTATTGCTTTTAGTACATATTGTCAGTGTCTTCTCCTCAAAAACAAAGTATTATTTAAATTTACAGCCACCTAAATGTGAGAATAATTGTTTTTCTATGACCTGCTAACACTAGTCATTATCAGTCTCTTGAATCTTCACTTGTCCTGATGGATAAAAATGACATCTAGTTGCTACTTTAATTTACATGTTTTTGATTAATAGTGTGGCTGAGAATATTTTCCTATATTTATAAGACCATGTATATCTTTCTGTGTGAACTGTTGTTCTTTTACTTTGCCAGTGTTTTCTATTTGAGGGAGTGTTTTACATGTTAAGAAATGAACCCTTTGTCATGTATGTTGCAAATTATTTTTCTACTGTGCCTTTGGCTTCCACCTTCATTTATGATGCCTTTTACTGTACAGATATTTTAAATTTTTATGTACTCAAATCTGTGAGTCATTTTCTTTATGGCTTCTAGGTTTCATGCTTTGCTTATAAAGGTATTCCTGTCCTTAAAACTATATAATATTATTCCACATTTTTCTAGTATACTTTATGGTTTAAAATTTTATATTTATAATGCTAACTCTTTTGGAATTTATTTTCTTATGTGTGTTAGGAATTGATCTTTATTTTTTTCTGCTCTAATTATTTGAATAAGCTATTCTTTTACAACTTCTTTGAACTGATATATTTGTGCAGATCTCCGTTATCATGACTGAATTTGAGCTTGAGCAGAAGTTCTGCATATTACCTCTTCTCAAGTTCTCCTATTTGCTTTTCTTCATCTACCTTTCCTGACAGTCCCTAGTGGTCATATTTCTAGTTTTGATATTTTTCTCATCTGCTTTCTTGCTCCATCTATTACTTTCCTAGGTTTTTTCCTGTTGTCATTTAACATCTGACCAGGTCCTCTTGCTCCTATCTCCAAAGTACATTACAAGTATTTCCACCTTTCTCCATTTCTATCCCACAGTTCTAGTCCAAGTTAATGGTACTTTTCTAATAATTTCATAGTTAATCTGCTTCTACCTTACCTCTCCCATCCACTTTACATACAGGAGCCAGTGGTTCCCTTCAGAATTGAAAGAAGAGACATTTTTCATTACTTAAAACCCTCCAATGGCTTTTCAGTCTCTTAGAGTAAAATTGCAACTCTTTAACAGGCTCTGATTATAAGCATGATCTGACTCCTGCCCATCTTTTTGCCTTGTTCTCCATGCTGAAGTTTTCTCATTCTTCTTTTTGTTTCCTGAACATCCTTTAACCCTTTCATTCTTTTTTCTATACGTTTGTACTTTCCATTACCTTTTTTTGGAGAGGGGCTGTTCCTCCAATCCAGTTATTGCTTGACTAGCTTTTTCTGAATCTTCAGGACTCAGGTCAAAGTCATCACCTAAAAGAAACCTTCCTTGCCAGCCTCTCTAGAGTAAGCTTTCCCACTCCCAAACTCCAATTACTTTATATTGCATTACCAACCATATGATAATCTTTGCATTTATTACAATCTGTAATTATTATTTTCATTTGTTTACATATTTATCATCTATAATTCCCCACTAGGAAATAAACTCCCAGAACCAAGGCCTTTATCTGCCTTGTTAAACAATATATCCTCATAGCCTTGCACAATACCTGGTACAAAGCAAGGATCAGTAAATATCTTTGAATATAAGAATGAACAATATGTGATGAGTTTTCTCTCCACTCATCCTTGGGGCATCCTTAAGATAGCTAAGACTTTTCATGTGTTATCTTAGAAAAAAATGAACAGAAGTAGTGGATCCAAAATGAACAATGAGGTAGTGGATCCAAAATAAATGTTATGTGTCTTCCTTATCTTAAGCATGTTTTTTTCTCATTTGTTTTCATTAGAGTCAATTGATGGGATGGGTTAAAAAAGGAGGAAAGTTAAGTCCTATAAAGAACAAAGTGGGACAGTTAATGCAAATTGATGTACATTGTGCTGGCCAGAGAGCACTTTGATAAATTTAAATCTGGTAGAAGAGAACTTCTAGGTACTTATAACATGTGGTGTCTGCTGACAAAAGAACTAGAAAATGCTGATACAATCTGCTTTCAGAATAGGAGAAAGCCCATGTGGGAAGCCCAGGTGTACCAGTAAGCATACCAGGTGTACTAGTAAGCATACTCAGGAGAACCATCTGTTCAGACATTGACTGCTTCCTTAGCACTTCTTAAAGTTCATGAAACTAAAAGATGTGAAAGAAGGCATCTGGAGTCAAACATACGATGAAAACCTGTCAATTCTTGATTATCCACATTGCATTTTCTATAGTAAATTTCACAATTTGCTTGTTTCTATAGCCCTTATCCCTCCCTCTTTTGAAATTAGTTTACCCTGTGTAAATTACTTAAATTTTAAACTATGTATATAATCTTACCTTGGCAAGTTTGAAAGATATTTCACTACTTCTCTGCTCCAAAGACTTAGAATCAAGATAAATATTTTTTTTCTGAAAAACATATGCATGCTTTCTTTTTTCTTAATGGAACACTTGTAAGTCCAAATGTTTCCCTTTTTCCTCTGATAACCAAGGAGCTCAATTTCACATTTACTGAGCAGTAACAACATTGATCCCATTAAAAATTAGCTTTGTTTTTATATTTGGATTTTTCTTAAATAATATATGTCAATAATATATGAGTACGATATAAACATTATGTTTATAAATATACCTTAAAAGACTATGCACATCATTTTAAGAAGGAAACACAAAGGTACAGCAGCTATAAATTAAAAGTATAAATGATATCCCTTTTAACAAAGATGTTGATCAGCTTTTGCTTGAATAGTTAACTTTCCTGTATAGTACTTTCTGTATATTGTGTATACCTTGGAAGATGATAGATAGATAGATAGATAATCTGTCAAATCCATTAGACTGCGAGTTCCTTGAGGACAAGGATGATACCTTATTAGTACCTCTATTTTGAGGGTCTTTCACTGTGCCAGGAACAATTATGTTCCATACTTAATAAATGTCTGCTGACTGATTATGAGAGGAGGAAAAGGAGGAAAGGAATCCATTTCTTGGTTGGGTATTATAACAACTAATTCTTAGCCAGAATTGAATAACATAACATAAATCAACTTCTTCTCTATATGACTCAAACACTTCACATTTTTGAAAACAGATAACACAAGTCCCCTTTGTACTTCCCCAAGCTAAATAACATTTCCTTGTATAACATAGTTTCTAAAACCATTAACAACCTAGTTCTGGCATTCTGAATATCCCATGGATTTATCATAATTTTATTAAAATATATTGACCTGAATTAACCCGATTCTCCTGTCATGATCTGTCTAGAATTAAACCACATTTTTGACACTCATGATTATGATCTGACATGATCTGTCCAGGTGAGAATGTTAATTCCGATTATTTAGGCATTTTGCATATAAAGTGTAGACCAAGATTATTTGAGTTTTAATTAGTTTGTTACATCACTCTGTTCTTGTTAAATTCATAGTCAATTAAAACTTAACACTTTGCCCTTTTTTCCACATGAATTGCTACAAATCAACTTCTCCATAGGCATTTTTTAAAATTCAAAATGAAAGATTTTACATGTACACTCTTAAATTTCAACTTGTTTGGAAACATCAAGACCATCTTGAGTCATAATTAAGTTAGCTATAAACTATTTTAAATTCCATGTGACTCTTCACTATATGATTATCCTTATTGATGATTAAAATTAAAAACAGGCTGTGATACCAGGTCATGAACCAATACTCTTTAGGTATGTGTGGTAGTTAAATGTGAATTATCCTATAATAATTGATCAAATTTTTCCATGTTGTTTATAAAGATTGTCATTTCATTGCACTTGTATTTTTTAAACATTAAAACAAACACAAAGGCCATCAAATTTAATTGAAAAAGAAAATTTCAAATTACTCAAGATGGCTGGGGCATTTAAAATTGATACAATGCTTTTGAAAATCAATTTGTCACAATGTATCAAAAACATTACAAATTGTAAATCATTTGAACTCAGGAATACAGGAAAATCTCTAGCCATGAAAATGCTCATTAAAGCATTACTTGGCAGTATTTAGTTGGAGGAATGGTTAAATTAATTAAAGTCTAGCCAGACTGTTTAAGGAAGAATGTCAGTCATGACAGTCCTCTATCTGACTTGTCCCAGCAGTTGAGTTCAGGAATTTGAGTTCAGCTTACTATCTCAACCATGTATCTTCAGACTGCAAACCAGGCCATTTATGATAATAGGCAGGTTGGAAAAGAGTTGGTGTCTGTGGGAGTTGGTATCTGTTGGGATCTGTGGGAGGGAAAAAAATGAACAAACAGGCATCATTAATAATGTGTTTAAAGGCAATTAAGTCTCCTTACAGATTGGTATAGATGGTTATAGAACACAGCATATACATTCCAGATTAAATTTCAGACTATTCTCCCTTTTTTTTAGTTATCGACCTTCGTAGAAGTGTATAATTTAATTTATTTGGCACAGATGAGCATCTGTACTAAAATTGTGATTTTTCACTCAATCACATATAGAGTATTAAGAACGGGTTTTAAAAAAGTAAGCTGAGCCTGGAGGGGTGGGATAGGGAGGGTGGGAGGGAGGGAGATGCAAGAGGGAAGAGATATGGGAACATATGTATATGTATAACTGATTCACTTTGTTATAAAGCAGAAATTAACACACCATTGTAAAGCAATTATACCCCAATAAAGATGTTAAAAAAAAAAGTAAGCTGAATAATTGTAAGACGAGAATAATAATTAGTACAGTTACAGATAACTTTGTAAGTAATTTTATATTGTTATGCATAGATATAAAAATATATAGCATATACATCACAATGTATTGTGTACATATATAATATATACATGCCTTTAGCATTTAATTCTTGTTATTTTCACAAAATTTGGTAATGACTGTATGTTATGAAACCATAAGTGGCTGTGAAAATAAGCCTCATTTTACAGAAGTGATAAAATCTCAGATTAGAAACCAAGTGTGAATATTTTATTGAGAAGGAAATCTTGTTAAAATTAAAAAAAAATAGCAATGTCTTTACCTCCTCTACACTTTATTTTATTTCAAAGGGTAATTTTGCATTTAGTGATAGTAATACTCTAGTGCTTTTAAATCAATAGACTGCAGCCAATGTGCCCTCTACTTGGCAGAATAGTATAACTGTTAATAATTTAGAGACACTTAATATATGGGAAATATAAAAGCTATAATGTCAGTGAAAAAATATAGACTGTCTTTTGATTCCAATTTCATAAGAACCATAATATATACAAGAGATTGAAAACTACCATACCAAAATTTGGTAGTGACTATTTTTCTTTAATGTTACTATGCAGAATTTTTATTTACATATTTCTGAGTTTTTTATATGTTTACAAAAAAGCATACATTTATAGTTTTCTGATTAACAATATTTAAATAAAGGAAAATGTTGTGATCTTACCAGTAAGTATTGTGTTTGTCTTGCTCTGTTCAAATGGGACAGATAACCTAAGGAGCTCTTTAGACATTTAAGCCAATATAGGTCTTGTTGTCAGAATATCATGTCCACTTAGCAGTTGCCATGTTTGATCTCTTTGTTTACACACGTTCATTATTTTAAAATGAAAAGATCAGCTTGAATTAATTAAAAGTATTAAATTAAGTCATTATGTTTACTTTAAAAGAGCCAAGAGAACTGTTGGTGATTACAAGCATTTTTCATTGCCAATTGAAATATATAACTTACTGAGTCTAACTGCATATATTATTTTCACTTCTGTAGAAAGCACAGTAGCTGCATGAGTGAGTTGATGGCTCTTGGATAACTGGTCACTGTCTCTGGGTAGTCTTTTCTGATCACCCTAGGCTGGTTTAGCTCCACTTTGCTATGATCCTTGTGGCATCCTGAGCTTCCCTTTTTACACTGTATTATTATTTAGCTGTACATTCTCCCCCTGGAATGTGAACTTCTGGATGACTGGGATGCTGTTGTATTTGTGAATGAATCCCTAGTGCTTGGCTCATGGCACAATGCCTGGCACATAACACTAAATTACTACCCATTGAGATTATGGATATGAGAATGGAGAGATTTGGGAGTTGATGTTTAGATACTAGTGTTTTAAATCAATTTTTTGAGCATCCAGTTCAGAATTGTGGCAGATTCTGTGTTAGTGACTGTTGAGACTATAAAAACATGAAAAACAATTCTTTATTGACATCCCCATATGAATAGATGACTGGTGAAGGATTTAAATATTATTACAATGATTATAATTGTATAAACACATTGCCTTCAGAATTTAGAGGCAAAGAGTTCTATAATTAGAGTCTCCATGTAAGAAGGGACAGTCTTACAAGTTGCCCTCCCTCTGTGTTCCTATGTCTCATGAGGATTGTTTCACCTGAATTATTGATACTGCCAGGATGCCTGCCCATGGACAGGGATGTCTCAGCTCTCCATTTAAAATTCTGATCCAAGCATCAATGGTTCATTCTCATTTCTACCCCAGACTTTTTTACACAGCATCCATAAAAATTTAGACTCCAAAAGATTCTCACATTTCTACCTGGTTTCCAAGACAACTTCCCATTGCGGAGCACAGGCTCCAGACGTGCAGGCTTAGCGGCCATGGCTCACAGGCCCAGCCGCTCCGCGGCATGTGGGATCTTCCCGGACTGGGGCACGAACCCGTGTCCCCTGCATCGGCAGGCGGACTCTCAACCACTGCGCCACCAGGGAAGCCCCCAAGACAACTTTTTGTGTGTCTAGTGTGCCAAACCATATTCCATTCTGGGGACACAGGCTCTTTGCTCCTAAGCAGCACACAATTTAGTGATGACTACTGAAAGTCTCAATGCAATGTGACAAATGCTATGATTACATTAGAAAGGAGGCAGCTAGCTCTGCCTGCCTTAGTGTTTTTATAATGTACTTTAAAAGCCATTTTCTCTTTTTTCTCCTCAAGGGGAGAAGACAGTTTGACTGTTTCTTATAGGGCCAAGATAATAGACTCAAGAAAAGGATTCTACATTATAAACACTAATTTGATTAATGAAGTAAGATTGGATTGATTTACTTAGATGCCAGAATTTATATGGAAAGAATAAAACCAAATTCTTTGTCAGCTCCAGATTTGACTCAACACCTATGAATCTGAACCACCCTATTGTCTCAGAGACATCAAGTTGCTTATCACTTCTATATTCTATATTCCTTAAGCATCTGTATGTGTTTGCTATTATGCCCCTGTTATATTATTATACCCCTGTTAATATGCAGCTTTTTAAGTGTTCAGTTGTCACTTTAGTTAATTGAATATTCATTTGGCAACTGTCTTGCTTCCTTCATTGTACCACACATTTTATTGAAAAGAAATACTAGATGTGATATTTTACCATAAAAGGCTTATAATCTGCTGGAAAAGTAGAAATAACTTAATGTGAAATAAGGGAATAAGAAGGTGTTAAATTAGAATACTGTTGTCTAATAATCACCAAAAAAAGAATATCAGAAGAAGCAAGACTTTATCAACATAAAACTTAATAAAGTGTAATTTAATCTTGTCATGAAAGTAACGGGAAGGGAAGGGAGACGCATAAAAGAGGGCTGAACAGAGTAAGCAAGCACGCTGACCTTGAAAAGGTGGTAGGACAGCCCAGGAAAATGTCTTGTTGGATCCAAGTAGAGTTACAGTGAAGGGAGTGAGATGATGGAGCCCATTGTAAATTCAGGACTTTCTAAAGGTTTGGGCAGGGGACTGGCATTATGAAAAGTGGAATTCAGGGACCATTGTTCTGGCATGATATGCAGTATCAACCAGAGAGAAAAGAGGATAGATGCAAGAACATAAAATGAACCAGGGCAAAGTCTCACTCATCTCTATCACCCTTCATTGTTCTGGGTTCCCTTCAATCTATAGGTTAAACTGACTTCTTCTCTCCTCATAAGGATCTACTCTAGACACGTCTGTTTACTTATACTTCTCAATTTCTAGCCTCTGCTCTCACTTCTACCCAGCTTCAAAGACAATAAATAGCACTGCCTTAAATGTATTTCCACTTTTGTTGCATATGTAGAAACATTTCCATCCTTCCAATCCCCGTGAAGGGAGAAAGCATAGGCTCTGGAGGCAAACATGGATTCAGTTCCCATCTTTGTTACTCACTAGCTGTGTGACTTTTTTTTTTAAAGAATTTAATATTTCTGAAAGTATCAAAGTCGTCATCAGCACATTGATGGACTTTGCCACATGTATTTTATTTCTTGATTGATTGATTTTTAAAATATTTATTTCTTTGGCTGTGCCGGGTCTTTATTGTGGCATGCAGGATCTTTGTTGTGCTGCTCATTGCAGCGCATGGGCTTCTCTCTAGTTGCAGTGTGAGGGTTTTCTCTTCTCTAGTTGTGGCACGTGAGCTCCAGAGCGCATGGGCTCTGTAGATGAGGCGCACAAGCTTAGTAGTTGTGACGCATGGGCTTGGTTGGCCTGCAACATGTGTGATCTTATTTCCCCGACCAGGGACCGAACCTGCGTCCCTTGCATTGGAAGGCAGATTCTTTACCACTGAACCACCAGGGAAACTGTGTGAATTTTTGACAGGTTAATCAACTTCTTTGAGTTTCAGGAATATAAATTATAAATTAAGGGAAATATTACTTTGTTTTTAATTGGAAACATAAAACAATGTGTATTAAAATATGTCACATGAAGTGTTAGGTATTGTCCTCTGAGGATTAGTGTACCTGCTGTAATCATTGAAATAATAATATGTATCACTCACTCAGCCTCATGTGAACAAAATAAAATGCAGACTTCAATGGCTGATGGAGGTGAAGGGGAAGGTGTCTCTAGGATCACGACTTAAAAGATAGTGGAGGGTATTGTTAAGTAGGATATGGAATGAAGTTAGAATAAAAAGGTCCTAAAGCAATTTATGCTTTCATTTTGGAGCTAATCCAATTAGGGATTTCTGTCTGCTTGAGGAGCTCTGAGGCAGTTGAGTATTCAAGTAGCTGTAGAAAGATCTGGGATGAAGATACGGGTTTTAGAATACTCTGCAGGTAGGTGACAGTTAAAACCATGAACAAGAAGCAGATTGCTGGAATATATCTAGTTAGCATTATAACAAAAAGGATCCTGGGGAAGAGCAACATCATGAGAAAGAAGATAGCAAACTGTCTTGTTTGGTTCACAAGAATTTAAAAATTTAATTTGTTGCAAACCTAAAAATCAGTGGATTGTACATAAAATTTTGGATTTCTGACTTCTCTGGAAAATTACAAAATCCTCATTACAATGTATCAGAATTTCCTAATGGCAACAATGATCTGGAGCTTAGTGAGTGGCCCCCATTTTAAAAAGGTCTGTTCTCTCTAGTTGGGTCTTAGAAACCCAGAGGGCCTACTTCCCATCTAGGCTTTATAGGCATTTGACTTTATGACCCCTGAGATAAAGAACAAATAAGCGAGAACAGTTTCTCAGAAGCCACAGAGAATTACAACCCTGGCATATGCCTTAGATAGGCATGGGAAGTAAAACTGAAATATCTGTGATTAGGAGAGACTTCTCTGCTTTAAGATCATTTAAGAAGGCAACCTCCCCAATACCTTGCAGTATTTAGAACAAATCAGAATATAAACATAGAAGCTCCTTAAAGGTAGTTACCCCATGGTGTTCTATGTTGTATTTTATATATTATCGGAAATATTAGTTCTGTAGGTGCTCAGTAATTCCTAAATGACCTTAACAAAATGTACAATTTAAATAGATGAACTTTATTCTTCCACATATGTGGATTTCTGTTTGAAAATTACCTTAAAGTCAAGGTTGATTTTTTTTGTCAGGAGTGGTTTTCACAACTGACAATATTGCCATTTCTTAGAAGATTTTTATATATGTCTATCTAAAGTATTTATTTTTCTGGTTGTCAGATTCAAAGAAACTGATTCCAAAGTACAAATTTACAAATTATGCACAAGTTGTAAATCTGATCAGTAGAGTAAGCTCCTCAGGGACAGAGTCTCCAGCTATGTTTCTGTTTTATCCCCTGAACTTAGAACATAGCACAGTGTATAAATTGTAATAAACTCTCAGGAAATATTTTTTAATGTAAATTTGCATTATTTTTCAAGCTGTTCAAGCTGTAAGTCCACAAATCAAGTGTAATTGCACTGGAGTTTTGAAGCCAAGTTTGGAAATCTCTTGCACCACAGAAATCCAGACTATATAGGTCAAAGGGCTGTATTCCAGACCTAGTTCAATAACAAAATCAGAATCCAAGACCTGGAAGATATCTTTTGAAATCACGTAAATAACAACTACATCATTTACAAAACCTTTCATACAGCTTATGTCATTTGGTTTTCAATACAACCCCGAGAAATAACTAGAAATATTAGTCTGGAACCTGAGACTCCTAGCACTAGCCTGGTGCTTAGTGCTCTTAGGTTGCAAATGGTTTCTGCCACTTCCTAGACATCATGACCTTAAGCAGATTATTGAAACTTTTTGAGTCTCAGTTTCCTGATGTGCAGAACAGGGAAAATAGTAGTAACTATTGATGGAGTAACTATTTGAGGGAGATTTTGCTTGTAAAGTGCCTAGCACAGTGCCTGCCACATGGATCAGTCCAACTGTGACTATGACTACTTTGCTACTTGCCCAAGGTCCCTCAGCCAGTAAGTGGACTCCAAACTGAAAGCTTTTGACTCCAGATTCCAGGCTGTGTTTCCTATTCCACAAAAGGCTACACAGGCTTGAAAGTTGCCACTCTTTAATATCTCAGACTCTGGCAGTCCCTGGATTTCCTAGGTTGCCTGTGTGAACTTATTATGTAATACAGTATATAGAAAATAATCTTCTGGACTGGCTGACTGATTGTGAAAATAAAACATTGTCGGATATTCTAGGTATACGTGAATGTTGGAAAAGTTTTCATAAATTCCATTGTAAAAAGTGCGCACTCTGTAGTCCATGCACCAATATTTTTATTAAATGATTTTAGGGTGTGTACTTTTGGGCTGAGACTTGAAGAATATGAATACTTTTGTATAGCTGTGATAATAATACCTCACACATGTATAGTATTCACAGTGTTTCAAAAATAAGGTATTTAGAAATTAGATGATATACAGAATTTCTGACAACAGTATTGTCAGTTAAAACTACAACTTGTGTCTTTTTCTTAAATATCTACAATCAAATACAGGAATCATATTTAAATATTCTCTAAAATAACACTATCAGAGACTTCAGAAATAATTTATCTCTAAGTTTCTTTGGAACACAAAATAGAACCAGGGAATTAACCTCTTTGTAGGAAATTAACTGCTGAAAGTAAAATAAAATGTCATTATTTGAATTATAGCCATACTAAGAAATATATAATTTGTGACTTAGGAGCCAAACCAGTATTTTAAGGGGAAAGACAATATAAAGAAGATTTGTGATAGTGCTGATAAATGATGGTTCCACAGTAAATGTCAAGCATAATAATATACGTTATAAATTTCTTTGGTTTTACTTTAGGAAAAGTGGCTAAGTAAAATTGAAATATGAATTGTGGAAATTATATTTTTGGCAAAGGAAAAACTTGAAGGACATTTTGTAACTTCTGTGGGACTCACAGAGGTGAGTCTTGTCCTGGATTCATGCCATTTCACAGGTCATAAGAGACATGAGAAGAGGCTGCTCTTTCTTGCCTGGCTGGGCTGTGACAGCATTCCACACAGAGCGTCCCAGCCAAACAATCTCCTCGAGTGACCCTCACCATCATTGCACTTGAAACTGTGTTAGTGGCTAACGGCCTTGAATACAGACCAATATGAACTATTTCTTACATTTTTAATGTACAATTTCAATATCACAGTAAACTCTAACCTTATTTATTTCAACTATTCACCATAAACTCAAATCCTAAAAAAAAAGCATATATACATTATTGTATATACTCAAGATGGTTTAGAAACAGGAAGGTATAGAAGATGATCTCTGTAGTCTGACATGGAATGCTACTGGAAGACCTGAGAGCTGAGTATTCCACATCAACCCAGAGACATCTCTGCCTCACATCTCTGTTACCATCCGTGTGTGTAATGCTAAACACTGACTCTTAATTATCGAGTATATTTGGAATCCGTTAAATGTGAAGCAGACAGTTTTGGAATACAAACTGAGCAGCTTCCAATACAGAGAAAGTAAAAGACAAATGCCTTCTTGCTTTCCATCATTTGTTTTTATTAGATGATTCCCCACATGGAATGTCTAACAGTATAAAATTTTCATGTTTATTAAAAGTAGATAGTGTTCATGAAATATATATTTTAAGGCAATGGTGAACAAAATTTGCAGAAGTGTAAATAGTATAATTTTCTATGTTTTTTTCTAATATCCTGCTCTCTTCATTTTATCCCTCAAGAATACTTTGCCATTTTTCATTTTTAAATTTCAAAGTGACTTTTTATTCAGAATCTTATTTACTTTCCTTACCCCGCCTGACCCACTTACCAAATCAGAACATCATATATTTTCATCCTTTTCCTTTCTTTATAGGTACAATAAGTAGCCTATACATTATCAAGGCTAACATGGAAAAGAGTGCCCCCTCCATTTTCCCTAGTGTTCCCAGGTTTTGGAAGTCCATGGTCTAAAGTCTACCCTCACTTAATGCACACTATATGGTAATGCTTCCCCACTGTTGTGACAATGTCATTGTAAACATATGCTTTGGAAAAAGGATGCTTATTTAATCCATGAACTCTTTGTAAAGAAAAATCCTAAAATGATGACATGGGATGACAGTATCTCTCAACAATGAATCATTTCAAATAAATCACAGAGACAGAGGTGCTCAGTTCTAACTGCACTTGGCTAGAATTGAATCAGTGCATTATCTGTCATGACCATCAAATCAACCAGGTCCCCTCAGTCTGATGTGTTTGAATCTTACCACATGATTGTTCAGTTTCTTGACTTTTCAGTTGGTATTAATAAAAAAATGACCTCAGCATGTACCAATACAAAACAATGGTGGGACTTCTTTTTGGCATCTAAAATATTAACTATAGAGACAGAAGAATTTGAACATTTATAAGATTAAAACTCTATGTAATGCTGTTTAACTTTGATATTTGTACTCCACGTTATTGTTGAGAATAATCAATCATTTGAAAATATTTCCCCGTGAAGTTAGATAATCTTAATGGTGTGAGGTTTGAATAGAAACTTTGTTGCCTTTAACACTAGAAATGGAAATATATAATTAAATTAATGCATTTCATGATATTAACAATAGAATTCTATGAGTTCTACGCCTGTCACATTTAAAAAATCCTTTTGCTTACAACAGCATTATATAAAATCTTATTCTAATATCATTGCCATTTTAAAAGTAATACTTTTAATTAGACTGAATATCTCTGGGGAATAGAATCTCTGGATTTTGTGCATACTATGTGATATGAATCATCTCAGATAAAACACTTACATTTGTTAAAACAAGTATTTATAAATATTTACTGAGTGTTTACCCAGTGCATCATACCCTACTAGACACTAGAGGATTCAAAGAAAAGCTTGACCTCCTGATTTTAAAGTCTAAAAGGAGAAATAAGACATGTAAATAGATGACCATCATACAAACTAGATAGTGGTAAATACCACAGTGTACTCTGCAGGTTCTAAGGAAGGACAGAAAAATTTTTAGCCAGGAAAATATGGCATTGTGTCTTAAAGCTAGGCATATTATGGGTAACTCATATTTTAGAGTCATTATAGCATACTGTTATTTTAGAAGCTAGGTAAAATAAAATGCATTTGAACATGAAAGTTTTTAAAAGCCAACCCAAGTGAGAATGATCGTGAAAGAAGAAAATGATTCACCAATGGAGTTCTAGTTCCAATTAACATGGATATTTGAGATCCTGAATTCTTATAAAGGTATATTTTTGTTACCAATATATACATCATATAACATTGAACTAATTTCACTGTCACGTGATAGATGATATAGGTTGCTTTTTCTGAAAGAAGTAGAGTAGCTCTTATGCCGAGTTCTTATGCAAGAGTGGAATTGTGAAGTACTTCTCCCAAGGAAATCCTGAAGTTGAAACACTAATTGAAACACTAATGGAAGCTGTGCAATATTGATGGTGATTGTTGTGAAACCAGAGCATCAGACAGATCATGCTGATATGAACAGGGAGGGATGTGGTGGAAGAGACGGTTCAGAAACATTGTGTTAACAGAGGCTATCAAGGCCTGGGGCATCCACAAACAATACCCAATAAGCAGAGTATAAATGCAGCTGTCTTGAATCTGCTGAACACCTGTTGCTCTAAATCTTATTATTTTATTCCATAAATAATATATAAATTCATTTTTAAACAAATGCCATAAGTACAAAGTGGTGATATTATCAAATAGTTTTTCTCTTCAGGAATCTGCACCTTAGGGGGTACTTTTTTTTCTCCATACTCATATAGAGAAAAAATATGATTACTCAGTAATCATACATATGATTAATTCATATTATTTGTACCCCTTTTTAAATAGTCTTCTATTATTCAGACTTTCTTTTTAGTAAAAACTCACTATTTTCATTTAATATTTCAAAGTCTCTTCATGGACCTTAGGTTTTCACACTTTAGCCTCCATTAGAAAACTTACTGTGAGCTACCATTTTCACTTTATCTCTCCTCCTTGAGGGAAGTGCTTTCTTTCTTTAGTCATCTTTCTTTGAATTATTTGAACTCACTTTCTCTAACTTTTTCAGGATAACATTCATTCTTCGTTTTTCTTCTCCATCATCTTTTACCTTTTTTATTAGTGAAGTTGTCCACATATCCTTTCCTAATATGTAGTCTCAGTTCTCAAATTAGGGTAGTACACATAATAGATAGTTAGAAAATATTTGCATAAACACTCAATATTTCACTAACATGCCTTCATTTTCCCTTAAAACAATAAAGCAACAAAGAAAGAAAACAAATCATCATAAATAAAGCAGCAAATACACCTTATCTCACACTTACTTGGAAAGGGAATATTTACTTAATCATATTAATTTTTAAGTTCACTGATTCACTTTTTTCCTTTATTAAAGTATTATTTACCTACAACACTGTGTTAGTGCCAGATGCACAACATAGTGATTCGATATTTCTATACATTACAAAATAATCACCATAAGTCTAGTTACCATTTGTCATCACACAAGGATATTACAATATTGTTGACTATATTCCCCATGCTGCACATTTCATCCCTGTTACTCATTTATTTTGTAACTGAAAGTTTGTATCTCTTAATCTTCCTCACCTATTCCATTCACCCCTGCTCCGACCTCCCACCCCTTGCCCCTCTGGCAGCCACTTGTTTGTTCTGTGTATCTATGAGTCTTCTTCTGTTTTATGTTTGTTCCATTGTTTTATATTTGAGGTTCCACATATAAGTGAAATCTTATGGTATTTGTCTTTCTCTGTCTTACTAATTTCACTTGATATGATACCATCTAGGTCCATCCATGTCGTCACAAATGGCAAGATTTCAAACATTTTTTATGGCTGAGTAGTATTCCATTGAATAGATATATATCCTTTGTCATAGATTAATTGACCATAAGTGTGTGGGTTTACTTCTGGGCTCTCTATTGTGTTTCATTGATCTATGTATCTTTTTGGTACCAGTACCATACTGTTTGATGACTGTAGCTTTGTACTATAGTATGATGTCAAGGCATATGATACCTCCAGCTTCTTTTTTCTCAAGATTACTTTGGCTATTTTGTGTCTTTTGTGGTTCAATATAATTTTTCAGATTATTTGTTCTAGTTCTGTGCAAAATGTCATGGTATTTTGATAGGAATTGCATTAAATCTGTAGATTGGTCACTTTAACAATATTAATCCTTCCAACCATGAACTTGGGATATCTTTCCATTTCTTTGTATCATCTTTAAATTTCTTCATTATTATTTCACAGATTTCAGAGTATAGGTCTTTCACCTCCTTGGTTAAGTTTATTTCTATGTATTTTATTATTTCTGGTGTAATTTTGAACAAGATTGTTTTCTTGCTTTCTCTTTCTGATAATTCATTATTAGTGTATAGAAAGTAACAGATTTCTGTATATTTATCTTGGATCCTGCAACTTTACCTAATTCATTTATGAGTTCTAATAGATTTTTGGTGGAGACTTTAGGGTTTTCTACATGTAATAACATGTTATCTGCAAATAGTGGCAGTTTTACTTCTACCCTTCCAATTTGAATGCCTTTTATTTCTTTTTATTTTCTGAATGCTGTGGCTAGGACTTCCAATACTATGTTATAAAGAAGTGGCAAGAGTGGGCATCCTTGTCTTGTCCTAATTTTAGAGGAAGAATTTTTCACTTTTCAACATTAAGTGTGATGTTAGCTGTGGGTTTTTCATAAGCCGCCTTTATTACGTTAAGATATTTTCCCTTTATAATAACTTTGATGAGAGTTTTTATAATGATCAGATGTTGAGTTTTGTCAAATGTTTTTCTGCATCAACTGAGATGATTTTTGTCCTTCTCTTTGTTAACGTGGTGTATCACATTGATTTGCAGATAGTGAACCATCATTTTATCCCTGGAATAAATCCCATTTGATCACCTGGTATGATCCTTTTTATATATTGTTGGACTCTGTTAATATTTTGCTGAGTATTTTTTGCATCTATATTTGTCAAAATATTGGCCTGTAATTTTCTTTTATTGTAGTGTCTTTGGTTTTGATATCAGGGTAATCATGGTCACATAGAATGAATTTGGGAGTGATGCTTTTCTTCAGATTTTTGGAATAGTTTGAGAAGATAAGTAATAGCTGTTCTTTATATATTTGGTAAAATTCCTCTGTGAAGCCATCTGGTCCTGGACTTTTGTTTGCTGGGAGTTTTTTGATTACTCTTTCAATTTCACTACTAGTGATAGGTCTGTTCAGATTGTATGTTTCTTCCTGAATCAGTCTTGGAAGGTTGCATGTTTCTAGAAATTTACCCATTTCTTCTAGGTTGTCCAGTTTGTTGGCATATAACTGTTCATAGTATTCTCCTATGACTTTTTGTATCTCTGTGATTATATCTCAGTTGTAATTTTGTATCTTTTTGTATCTCAGCTTTAATACCTCCTCTTTCATTTTTTTTGATTGTGTCTTTTCTCTCTCTCTTATTTTTTTTTTATGTTGATGAGCCAGCCTAGACACTTGTCAGTTTTGTTTATTATTTTAGAAAGATAGCTCTTGGTTTCACTGATTTTTTCTATTGATTTTGGGTCTCATTTATTTCCTTTCTGATCCTTAATATTTCCTTCCTTCTGCTGATTTGGGCTTTGTTCTTCTTTTTCTAATTCCTGGTGGTCAGGTTGTTTATTTGAGACTTTTCTTATTTCTTGAGGTAGATTTGTATTGCTATAAACTTCCCTCTTAGAACTGCTTTTCCTGCATCCCATAGATTTTGGAAAGTTTTGTTTTTATTTTCATTTTTGTCAAGGTATTTTTTAATTTCCTCTGTGATTTTTTCATTGATGCATTAGTTTTATAGTAGCTTGTTGTTTTGTCTCAATGTCTTTGTGTTTTTGGCATTTTTATTCCTGTAATTGACTTCTACTTTCATACTATTGTGTTTGGAAAAAATGCTTGATATAATTACTATCCTTTCAAATTTGTTGAGACTTGTTTTGTGGCATAGCATGTGATCTATCTTGGAGAACATTCCATGTGCACCTGAAAAGAATGTGTATTTAGATGTTTTTGGATGGAATGTCCTAGAGATATCTACTAGGTCCAAGTGGTCTCATGTGCCATTTAAGGTTAGTGTTTCCTTATGGATTTTCTGTCTCGATTATCAGTCCATTGATGTTAAATGGTGTGTTTAGGTCCCTTACTATTATTGTATTATTGTCAATTTCTCCCTTTATGTCTGTTAATATTTGCTTTATATATTTATGTGTCCCTATATTAGATGCATATAGGTTAAGGAATATTGTATCCTCTTCTTGTATTGATACTTTTATCATTATATAATGCCCTTTTTTGTCTTTAGTTATATAGATTTTTTTTAAAGTCCATTTTGTCTGATATGTGAATTTCTACCCCAGCTTTCTTTTTTTTTTTTTTTTTTTTTGCAGTACACTGGCCTCTCACTGTTGTGGCCTCTCCTGTTAAGGAGTACAGGCTCCGGACACGCAGGCTCAGTGACCATGGCTCATGGGCCCAGCCACTCCATGGCATGTGGGATCTTCCCGGACTGGGGCACGAACCCACATCCCCTGCATCAGCAGGCGGACTCTCAACCACTGTGCCACCAGGGAAGCCACCCCCCTCCCCAGCTTTTTTTATTCCCGTTGGTGTGGAATATCTTTTTTCATCCCCTATTTTCAGTTCATGTGTGTCTTTAGCTCTAAAATGAGTCTTTTTTAGGCAGCATATTGATGACTTTTGTTTTTTTACCCAATTAGCCATCCTATGTCTTTTGACTGGTCCATTGACATATAAAGTGATTATTGATAGGTATATGCTTATTGCCATTTTGTTACTTATATATATATTTTTTCTGGTATTTCTTCTCTGTTCTTTTCTTCTTCTTTTGCTTTCTCCCCTTGTAATTTGAGTGTTTTCTTTAGTGTTTTTCTTGTGTTCCTTTCTGTCTTGTTTTTGTGTATCTATTGCATGTTTTTGATTTGTCAGAATACCCCAGGGGAAGACATCACTCATGCTCACTTCAGATCCAGATCTGAATGTGTATGTTGACAAACAACTATATGGTGATCTATAAATATATCTACTTGTTACATTGACTTATAACTATGTGTTGGTCTATATTTACTTGTTTTAAATTGATAGTCATATAAGTTCAAACACATTCTAAAAGTTATACATTTTTTGCTCTCCTTCCCCACATTTTGTGTTTTTGACATTATATTTTACATCTTCATGTCTAACTCTTAACTATTTATTGCATTTACAGGTTATTTCACATTTTTTTGTCTTTTAATCATCATAGTAGCTGACTTAAGTGGTTGATCCACAGGCTTTATGATATATTTTTCTTTACTAGTGGGATTTTTCCTTTTCTGTAAATTCTTCTTGTTATAGCCTTTTCTTTTCCACTTAAAGAAGACCCTTTAATACTTCCTGTAAGGTCAGTTTAGTATTGATGAAATCTTTCAGTTTTTGCTTGTCTGATAAGTTCTTTATCTCTCCTCCAACTCTGAATGATAATCTTGGTGAGTAGAGTACTCTAGGTTACAGGTTTTTCCTCTCAGAACTTTGAATATATCATGCCACTCCCTTCTGACCTGCATAGTCTCTGTAGAAAAATCAGCTAATAGCCTTATGGGGGTCTTCTTGTATATGACTCTTTGTTTTCTCTTGCTGCCTTTAAAATTTTCCCTTTATCTTTAGATTTTGCCATTTTATTTATATGTCTTGGTATGGATCACTTTGGGTTTGCCTTGTTTGGGACTCTCTTTGCTTCCTATACCTGGAAATTTGTTTCCTTCTGCAGCTTTGGGAAATTTCAGCCATAATTTCATAAAATACATTTTTGACCCTTTCCTCTCTTTCTTCTTGGACCCCTATAATGAGAATGTTTGTATGTTTGATGTTGTCCAAACCATCCCTAAAATATACTCATTTTTAAAAATGTATTTTTCTTTTTGCTGTTCTGATTGGGTGACTTCTATTATTTTCTAGTTCTTTTATTCTAGTGTATTTTTCATTTCAGTTATTGTATTCTTCAGCTCTGATTGATTCTTTTTTATATTTCCTAGTTCCTTGTTAAAATTCTAACTGTGTTAGCATTCTTATTACTAAGTGCTTTGAACTCTTTATCTGGTAAATTATTATCCTTTTTCATTAGGGTTTTTTTCAGGGATTTTTCTTCTTCTTTCATTTGAACTGTATTTTCTGTCTTCTCATTTTTTAACTTTCCTTGTTTATGAAATAAGGTAAAACAGTTACCTATCTTGATCTTGTAGGGATATCTTTTTGTGTGGAGGCTCCTTCTCTGTCTGCATGTGCCCAGTGGCTGCGGTGGGAGATCTGGATCTGAAGTGAGGACAGGTCACATCTTCCCCCAGAGTGTTCTGACAGCTACCACTTTGTTGGGAGGCAGGGATGGAGAAGGAGGAGCTAGAGCCAGAGCAAGGTTTGAGCCAGGGCTTTTCCTATGCTCAGTAGCAATCACCGCCTTATCAGGGGAGGTGGCAGCACCCAAGGTGCTGGAGTAGAAACCCTGAAAGTCATGTCTGAGCTGGTTCTGTTTCCTCTAAATTGTGCACTCTCCTTGCTAATGGCAGCCTTCTTCTTAGTGGAGAGCTGTGCCTGAACAAGAGGGACTGGAGTGGATGCCTTATGCACACTGGGGTACAAGCTGTGATGGTCCTGGCAAGCCATTCAGAGTCCCAGGCAATTTCCAATCTACTGCCTCTATGCAAGCACTGCCAATGGCTGTGTTTGCCATATTCAGAGGCATGGTGTGGTCCAAGCCAGCTCCGTTCCTTCTAATTGTGCATTCTCCCATTGTCAATGGCAACTCTGCCCTAGTTGAGAGCAGTGCTGAAGCAAGAGGGGCTGGAGCATGTGCCTGGTGTGGGCTAAGGTTTGGACTGGAATGGTCCTGGCAAGCTGGTCAGAGCCCAGGCAGTTTTCAATCTACTGCCTCTACATTATTCCCAGGAATGAGCAAGTATGTGCACATGCAAGAGTATAGCCTTGGTTTCTTACAGCCCCTGGCCAGTTGTCACTTATTTTCAAACCAGTTAAGGAGAATCATTTTCCCTGTGTCAGACCCCAGGTCTGGGGTGCCCAATACGTGGTTTGAACCACTCACTCCCTGAGCACATCATATGCCCCTCCTCTTCTGTATCCCTTTCTAGGGGCATGGGTCCCAAGCTGATTGCTTCTCCTCCCTTCCAACCTGGTTTCGTGTGGCTCTTTCTTTACAGCCTTTGTTGTAGAAGAGCTTTTCTTATAGTCCCTAGGTTGTTTTCAGAGTTGCTCCACATGTAGATGTATTTTTGATGTGTTCATTGGGTGAGGTGAGCTCAGCATCCTCCTACTCCTCCATCTTGATCTCCTTTCCAATTGACAGATATTTTAAATTACAAAAGTAATGTGTCTGTTAGGCAATTTGAAAAATACAGTTATAATAACTAAACCAATTAAAATCACAGTAATTAGACTACCTAATAATAAATCTATGGATACTAGTTTTACTGTTTTAAAAACACTTATCTGTAAACTATGTTGTGCTTCTTTGAATTAACATTTTATTTTAGGCATTTTCTCAATAAATATTCAAAGATACTGTTTTAATGACCAACTAATAGTTTAGTCTATGGAAGTTAATAATGTACTTAACTAATGTTTTATTTTTAAATGTTTTTATTTTTTCCAGTATTAACGAATATAAATAACAATTTGACCGTATTTCTACTTATTTCCATTGGATATATTTCTAGAAGAACTACTGGATGAAGGAGCATACACATTTATAAGCTCTTGATACATACTGTGAAATTGCTTTCCAAATAGACAAACATGACCATCAACAGTGTATGATGATACCCTTTTCATCATAATGCATATTAATTTTTATTCATTTTTTAATTAGATGGATGACTGGTCATAGCTAATTATTTTTATTTTGTTTTGCTTTGTTTGTAATGTATTTTTAATTACATTTCTTTTGCTTAATTTTTCCTTTCATATAACATGTAAAAATAAACGTGTTTTTAAACCTCAAACAGAACATATTTTCTAGCATTGTTCTTATCCTAATTATCATTTTTATTGTAAATTACTATGTTTAAAATTATGCAACTTTGCTTTGTAAGTGCAATGAGCACTTACAAACGTTTATGTGTGTTTACTTATCCAGTATTTGTCATGATAATATTGAAGAAACTAAAAGTAAAATAAAATAGAACTTTGATTTATCATTTAAATCTAAAACTTTATTAGCATTTAATGAGTAAGTAACATAAAATAATTATTACTTCTTTTTTTAATACAATTCTGAAATTAGTAACTATATTAATTTTTAATCAGAATTTAATTTTTATGGAATTTAGATCTAGTGGTCATTTAACCTAAATTGCTGTATTACATTAGGCTTTTGCTCTCTACTCACCCTAGCCGTTATTGTCTCTTCTGAATTTGTTTCCCAGTTCAATCTGGTCACTAATGTTTATTTTAGCAGTTAAATGAGCAGAAAATTGAGAGGAATTTTTCTGCTTAATGGTTTAGCTGAGACTAGTAATGAGAGCAATTAAATGGCAACACACATGGCAGGTAAGAATCTCTGATATGGGAGGTTTTTTTTTTTTAATCTCCAAAGAATCCTTGAATACAACAAGAGAGAACATACATTAACAAACATATGGGCCAGCATATGATATCATTCTATGTCCACATGATTTTGATCATGTGGATCCTATGGGCCCTGTTGTGATGTCATTCACCAATTTCACTTCCAGTCCATAGAAAGTTAGCCACCTCTCTATCCTTCTGTACCTTATAGTAGGAAAAATGTTCTCCAGTGCGTGTTGTGTTACTGGTCCACAAAGCAGTGTTACCTGTATTCTATTTCTTGCAAGATACAAAATTGCCCTTTCCAACCCTTCTTTCACAGGAATCCACATTTGAGGGAGGAGGAGTGGGCAGCAGACAAGAACACACATTGCATCAAACAAAGTCATCCATCCATCCTGATGGAAACCAATTATTCATGAAACGAAATTGCACACTTTGACTGTGTTAACTATTATGGTGAAATTCTGTCCCTGCAGTTGGGTCACATCCAACAATCCTTGGAAAATTAAGGGGTGATCCTTGTTCCTAAGTAGGGCCCTCAACCTTGACAGTCATAAAAAAGCCTCAAAGGTATTAACCAGACTATATCATCAATATTCTCAATTTTTCTGCAAATACATAACTGGCAGCAGAAGTCCTCCCCACCTACTTTACCAGTTCCTAAAAAGTTCTGGAAAAGAACAGATGTGTCTAAATTGATCTAGACCACATGTCCTAGATCCTAGGTTTAGGTTATCAGACTTCTATTAATTCCAGATAAGTTTGTATTATATTGTTGAATCAGACATATCTAGCTTAAAATATTGTCTATTTTAATTCTGATGCAAAGTCACATCCTTCATATTCTATAAATATTTAGGTAATTTATTTAAATTAAAGTACAGCATTTTATATTTCTTCCTATGATTTTTGTTTTGAATACAGATCATAGTTCAATACAATATGTTTGATATATTTACCATTTTATCTGCTTCTTGCTTTCTGAAAATATTGTGATAAATATTCAAGGGAATGATAGTAATATCAATGTAGTATAGGAACATGAAAAAGATAAGATACTGTAAAATTTCTTTAAAAATTCTTCCCTTTAGGAAATGTTGATGTCTACCAATTGTCAACAGTCATTTAACCAGTTACAAAGCCCCTGTCTTTTCTATTGTGATCCCATGTTTCCTTATGATTTACTTAGAGATTTTAAAGAGATTCTACAATAAGCTCTGCTGAGGTACCAATAAACTAGGTGTACCTTGTTTCCCTGGTCTCCTTCAGTGGAACTGGTGGAGATCGTCCTTACTGTAGTAACATAGGTAATACTAGTAGTTATAGAATTAGAAGTAAGACTATTTCTAATATTGTGTTGCACACAGTTATTCCTGCTGCAGTTTAACTGAGTTACAAATATGATTGATGTCAGATATAAAAGTAAGTATGAGAAGAGTTCTGCTTATAAAGATTTTCAAAGGAAATTACTGAAAACCTTATTGCTTGTGCCAAAGCTGAAGAATGACAAAATCCAGATATGCTCCTTGGCAGAGAGTCAACTGTTTTGGAAAGAAAGTGGGAAGAAATAACAAATGCAGAATGCAGCTATCCATTGCCTCAGGCCCTGTTTACACCCTCTTTCAAGCAAGTGAATAACTAAAGCACCCAGTTCAAAGAATAAGGAGAAGATTCCAATAGCATCTGTTTAAACAGGGAAGGGAAATAAAAGACACTATTTGGGGGCAGTCAGCACTATTTTGGACAGTTAACAGGAATGGATGGAACTTCTCGAAGTCAGAAATAAAGTGTATAAAAACAACAAAAGCAACAAAGAATATCATGGTAACTCTAAAATTTCTGTTACATTGACAAAAGAGAATATAGCATGCAAAGGAAAAATGAGGAGTATTCAATTAAATGTATATCCTAAGAAATTAGAAGAAAATTAAAAAGCAGGTGTTTGAACGTTTAAGAAAATTTAAGAGACCATGAGATCTAAGAAAAGAATTATGAGTAAAGAAGGAATATACCTCAAGAGATGAAAGGGAGCTGGCAAAATTAAGTAAAGCATTTGATTAGAAAAGTAAAATCATCTCAAAACTTAAACCTACTTTAGCAACATCAATAAGTAGAATTAGCAATTTTAAAATAAGAAGGATACAGTGGAGAAAATATCACACACTGTAGAGCTACAGAACCAGAACCCAAGTAATGATAGATTACGAAGTAATGATAGATTAGCTATTGTAGCTATGGAAGATAATGTTGATCAAATATATAAATAATTGGAATTTTTGAAGACGGGGAAAAAAATCCAAGAAGGAGTACAAGGAAGTTCCAGATAATGCAACAACGTTCATCTGAAGTTCTGTGTAGAAAGAGCTTGTTATATCCTGTGAGATAAAGCTCACATTTTATGGTAAGACAAAAAATATTTAAACATAAAAAATTTTCTCAGGGGCTTCCCTGGTGGCGCAGTGGCTGAGGGTCTGCCTGCCGATGCAGGGGACGCAGGTTCGTGCCCCAGTCTGGGAGGATCCTACATGCCGTGGAGTGGCTGGGCCCGTGGGCCATGGCCGCTGGGCCTGCGCATCCAGAGCCTGTGCTCCACAATGGGAGAGGTCACAGCAGTGAGAGGCCCGCAAGCCACAAAAAAAAAAAATTTCTCTGCCCTTTGGCCTCCTCTCTCCCTCCTAATGTGAATTGTGTATCTTCTTATGCATTGACCAAATCTCTCCCATCAGCAGAAACACCTGCTCAACCATAAAGAGCAACATTCTCCTAGCATCAAAGGGCAACTCCTTAAAAGACAACATACATTCTTGATCTTGTAAGGGGCCACAATGATATTTAGATGTGGATCGTATCAACTGTCAATAATATTATATCCCATTTAGTATACAGCCCTCTGATATTGACAAATTGAAGGATAAAAACCATATGATAATCTCAATAGATGCAGAAAAAGATTTTGACAAAATTCAACATCGATTTATGATAAAAACCCTCCAGAAAGCAGGCATAGAGGAACTTACCTCAACATAATAAAGGCCATATATGACAAACCTACAGCCAACATCATCTTCAATGGTGAAAAACTGACACCCTTTCCACTAAGATCAGGAAAAAGACAAGGTTACACACTCTCACCACTATTATTCAACATAGTTTTGGAAGTTTTAGCCACAGCAATCAGAGAAGAAAAAGAAATTAAAGGAATTGAAATTGGAAAAGAAGAAGTAAAGCTGTCACTGTTTGCAGATGACATGATACTATACATAGAGAATCCAAAAGATGCTACCAGAAAACTACTAGAGCTAATCAATGAATTTGGTAAAGTAGCAAGGTACAAAATTAATGCACAGAAATCTTTTGCATTCCTATACACTAATGATGAAAAATCTGAAAGAGCAACTAAGGAAACACTCCAATTTACCATTGCAACCAAAAGAATAAAATACCTAGGAATAAACCTACCTAAGGAGACAAAAGACCTGTATGCAGAAAACTATGTGACACTGATGAAAGAAATTAAAGATGATACAAACAGATGGAGAGATACACCATGTTCTTGGACTGGAAGAATCAACATTGTGAAAGTGACTATACTACCCAAAGCAACCTACAGATTCAATGCAATCCTTATCAAACTACCAGTGGCATTTTTCACAGAACTAGAACAAAAAATTTCACAATTTGTATGGAAACACAAAACCCCGAATAACCAAAGCAATCTTGAGAAAGATAAACAGAGCTGGAGGAATCAGGCTCCCTGACTTCAGCCTATACTGCAAAGCTACAGTAATCAAGACAGCATGGTACTGGATCAAATACAGAAATATAGATCAATGGAACAGGATAGAAAGCCCAGAGATAGAGCCATGCACATATGGTCCTTTGATAAAGGAGGCAAGAATATACAATGGAGAAGAGACAGCCTGTTCAATAAATGGTGCTGAAAAACTGGACAGCTACCTGTAAAAGAATGAAATTAGATCACTCCCTAATACCATACACAAAAATAAACTCAAAATTGATTAAAGACCTAAATGTAAGGCCAGACACTATCAAACTCTTAGAGGAAAACATAGGAAGAACACTCTATGACATAAATTACAGCATAATCTTTTTTGACCCACCTCCTAGAGAAACGGAAATAAAATCAAAAATAAACAAATGGGACCTGATGAAATTTAAAAGCTTTTGCACAGCAAAGGAAACCCTAAACAAGACGAAAAGACAACCCTCAGAATGGGAGAAAATATTTGCAAATGAATCAACTGACAAAGGTTTAATCTCCAAAATTTACAAGCAGCTCATGCAGCTCAATATCAAAAAACAAACGAGCCATTCTAAAAATGGGCAGAAGACCTAAATACACATTTCCCCAAAGAAGATATACAGATTACCAGCAAACACATGAAAGGATGCTCAATGTCACTAATCATTAGAGAAATGGAAATCAAAACTACAATGAGGTATCACCTCACTCCGGTCAGAATGGCCATTATCAAAAAATCTACAAACAATGAATGCTGGAGAGGGTGTGAAGAAAAGGGAACCCTCTTCCACTGTTGTTGTGAATGTAAATTGATACATCCACTATGGAGAACAGTATGAAGGTTCCTTAAAAAACTAAAAATAGAACTACCATATGACCCAGCAATCCCATTACTGGGCATATACCCTGAGAAAACCATAATTTAAAAAGAGTCATGTACCAGAGTGTTCATTGCAGCTCTATTTACAATAGCCAGGACCTGGAAGCACTCTTAAGAGTGCATTGACAGATGAATGGATAAAGAAGATGTGGCACATATATACAATGGAGTATTACTTGGCCATAAAAAGAAATGAAATTGAGTTATTTGTAGTGAGGTGGATGGACCTAGATTCTGTCATACAGAGTGAAGTTAGTCAGAAAGAGAGAAACAAATACTGTATGCTAACACATATATATGGAGTTTAAAAAAAATAAAAAGGTTCTGGAGAACCTAGGGGCAGGACAGGAATAAAGATGCAGATGTAGAGAATGGACTTGAGGACAAGGGGAGGGGGGTAAACTGGGATGAAGTAAGAGAGTGGCACTGTGGCACTGACATATATACACTACCAAATGAAAAATAGATAGCTAGTGGGAAGCAGCTGCATAACACAGGGAGATCAACTTGGTGCTTTGTGTCCAACTAGAGGGGTGGGATAGGGAGGATGGGTGAGAGGCACGAGGGAGGGGATATGGGGATATATGTATACCTATAGCTGATTCACTTTGTTATACAGCAGAAACTAACACAACATTGTAAAGCAATTATACTCCAATAAAGATGTTAAAAATATATATATACAACTCTCTGTCTCAAAAAACTTACATAATTGTGCTTTGACTTCTAACTGGTGGAACAGTTCTTGGAGCTTTCTGAGGTGCTATTCCCAGGTTATAATCCTCAATTTGGCTTGAATTAAATTTTCTGTTTCTTTCTTAGATGGATTATTTTTTTGTTGTTGACAATTCTAAGGAAAATTATCAAAGATTGGCTGAGACATAGTCTGGTGTACTGTTTGAAATTAGGGTAAGGAAAGATTCCTACAAGGACTTCCCTGGTGGTTCAGTGGTTAAGAATCGTTCTTGCAATGCAGGGAACCCTGGTTCGATCCCTGAACAGGGAACTAAGATCCCACATGCCGTGGGGCAACTAAGCCCGCACACTGCAACTACAGAGCCAACAAACTCTGGAGCCCGTGTGCTCTGGAGCCCACGCTCCACAACTAGAGAGACGCCCAGGCACTGCAACTAAGAGCCCACGGGCCACAACGAAAGATCCCACATGCAGCAACTAAGATTGACGCAGCCAAACAATAAAGAAATTTAAAAACAAACAAACAAAAAACTAACACGATAAAAAAAGAAAGAAAGAAAGAAAGAAAGATTCCCACAAGCCATGAGGGGAAAAGAGGAAGATCACCTACAAGGTAAAAAAAAAAAAATCAGGCTCTTCTCAGACATCTTCTCACCATCATTAGCTGAGAGATGGCATTGTGATGTTATCTACAGGTATTGAGGGGAAAACTGTTAGTTAAGCATGTGTTACCAATTATATGGTTACTCAAATATAAAAGCAATATCAAAAATGCAATAAATCAGGACGTAAACCACCAATTTGCTCTTTCTAAAAATAATATTAGAGAATGTATTTCAATAAACAGAAAGTTTTATCAAATACTTAAACTTAGTAGGAAATTTATGGCGTTGTAGATCTGGAGGTAAGTATAATTATTTAAATAGTAATTAGTCATAAAACTCTAATAATTATTGTTGAAAACTGGAAACAGGTTTAATTCTTAAAACAAAGTATAAAAATAATGTTAAATTAAATATAATTCATTGTTACCAGAAAACGATATTTTTCAAAAGTGGACACTAGAAAGTAAATTTCAGAGTGAAGTGAGATATGATAACATACACTGTTAACAGTTAAAGTAAATACATTAGGAAATAAGCATATTATTTAGAATTATAAAGGTAACTACCAGTTACCCTCCAAAATAGATTAGGAAGAAAATATAAATACAATATTAATAATAGAGCATAATAGATCAGAGAGATAAGAAATAGAGCTATAATGGATTGAAAATATAATTAATTCTCCAGTTTACCTCAGCAAAATATCTCTGAGAATGTTTCAGCATTTTTACTTATAAGGTCTTTGAATACTTCAGTATAGGACTTAAATTCATTTAGAAAATAATGTTATTAAATTATTTCATCCATTCTTGGCCTTTAATTATATCTTTAAAATGTTGTTTATTATTGTATTGCTCTGACAGTTCTATCTGACAGACAAGATTTAAGGTAGAAAAATCAAGAACTTCGGCTTTTTTTTGTTATGTATTAGCATTGGCTTGTAAATGTGACCTTTTTCCTTGTCACATAAACTAAAAATCACCTATGCAAAAACAGCATGCCAATTCATAACAAATTAGAGAAATTCAAAGAAGGATAAAAGTTAAACTGTGTGAGATTTCATACATGGGGTTTATCATATACTTCTAGTGAAAGTTTAAATTGGTTTACTTATTCTTTTTTTTTAAGATTTGTTTTTTGATGTAGACCGTTTTTAAAGTCTTTATTGAATTTGTTACAATAGTGCTTCTGTTTTATGTTTTGATTTTTTGGCCCCAAGGCATGTGGGATCTTAGCTCCCCCACAAGGGATAGAACCTGCTCCACCTGCACTGGAAGGTGAAGTCTTAACCACAGAACCACCAGGGAAGTCCCTGATTTACTTATTCTGAAAAGCAATTTTATTATTATTTTTATTATTTAACAAGAACTTTTAAATACTCATCTGTTGACCTGTAAATTAATAAATATTTCAGCAACACAGAAGTAGATTTCAGCATTATATATAATATTGAAAATTCAAATACAAACTAAATGTACAAATACAAGGTAATGATTATTGAAATAATGTCACCTACACAGTCAACTCATATGAAGACATTAAAAGGATAATGCCAATAATTTTGAACTATCTGAGAAAATAGCTATGAAAGAAGATAGTATAAAATGTAGAACCTCAAAGACATGTATACTATATGATCTCAACGGTCCCCACTTACAATGGTTCGACTTAAGAGTTTTCCACTTTATGATGGTTCAAAAACCATACACACTCAGTAGAAACGGTACTTCAAATTTTAAATTTTGATCTTTTCCTGAGCTAGCGATATGCTGTATGGTGCTCTCTTGTGATGCTGGGCAGAAGCAGTCAGCCACAGCTCCCAGTCAACCATGTCATCATGAGGATAAACAACCAAGATAATATAACCCTCTTGTACCCACACAACCATTCTGTTTTTTACTTTCAGCACAGTATTCAACAAATTACATGAGATATTTGATGCTTTGCTATAAAATAGGCTTTGTGGTAGATGACTTTGTCCTACTGTAGGCTAATGAAATTGTTCCAAGCATGTTTAAGGTATGCTAAGCTAAGCTATGGTGTTTGGTATGTTAGATGTATTAAATACATTTTTCTTATGATATTTTCAACTAGCGATGGGTTGGGTTTATCTGGGTGTAACCCTATTGCAAGTGGAAGAAGATCTGTGTATAAAGAGAAGACATTTAGAAAAAAAAAAAGAAAAAAGAAAAAAAAGTGGCAAAATATTCACTGAGTCTTTCTGAGTGTTGGGAGAATAAATAAATGATGATTCATTAAACTGTTCTGCATTTACAAATGTTCCAAATTATAATTTGAAAATGGTGGGAATACTTCCTTTTATTTGTTTTGCAAGTCTCACCTATTTGGGGACTTTTCCATTCATCGTCTTCATAAGGGAAGCCTTGGAGTGTACAAATCTCTCAAAGAGTATTTTCTCAGAAGAGAGGGACTGCCAGATAAATAAAAGTTTGTCCTGTTTCCATGTAGTGGTAATCCCTAGCATTTACACAGCCCTTCAGGCTTCCTTATACTTAAAGCAGCTTCCTGAGAATGGAAAATAGGATACCAGTTATAATTACTTATAAGATTTAAATATTTTGTTGTATAACAACTAAAGAGTATGAAAGAATGTTTCCATTATTGAAAAAGACTACACCAACATGAAACTTTTAAACATCCAGACAAAGAAAAACTTTAGAATCTCTGAGTGGGGTGGAAAGGCACTTAAGAAAAAAAAGAATTCCTAGACTTAGCCTCTCAAATTTTGATTCAGTTGATCTAGAGTAGGGCACAGGAACTAGAATTTTTTTTATAATTTTTTTGATGTGGACCATTTTTAAAATCTTTATTGAATTTGTCACAATATTGCTTCTGGTTTTTTGGGGGTTTTTTTTATGTTTTTGTTTTTTGGCCCTGAGGCATGTGGGATCTTAGCTCCCCAACCAGGGATCACACCCACACCCACTGCATTGGAAGGTGAAATCTTAACCACTGGACTGCCAGGGAAGTCCCAGGAACTAAAATTTTTTATGAGGGTTCTCAGACTATTTATTCAGAAGGTCCATGAAGCACATTCATTTTATACATTTATTTATTTATTTATTTATGTCTGTGTTGGGTCTTCGTTGCTGTGTGTAGGCTTTTTCTAGCTGGGGCAAGGGGGGGCTACTCTTCGTTGTGGTGCGTGGGCTTCTCATTGCAGTGGCTTCTCTTGCTGCAGAGCACGGGCTCTAGGCGCACGGGCTTCAGTAGTTGTGGCGTGCGGGCTCAGTAGTTGTGGCTTACGGGTTCTAGAGCACAGCCTCAGTAGTTGTGGTGCCCGGGCTTAGTTGCTCCACGGCATGTGGGATCTTCCTGGACCAGGGCTCGAACCCGAGTCCCCTGCATTGGCAGGCGGATTCTTAAACACTGTGCCACCAGGGAAGCCCAGCACATTCATTTTAGACTTTCAAATGACAAGCTGGCTTTTCCTGTAGAAATCTCAGAAAGGAAGATTGTATATAAATATTCTCACTAAAAATTAGCAGTGTTTAAATAATATACAAATTATCTTCAATAGGTCCCTGTTATAGCAAAATCAGATCAGTCAGTAGGGTAGATCCAATCTTAAAGTAGTGGTTATTTGAGCAAACATTTTGCAGTGTAATCAGTTGAAATTGGACATTTATAAGGAAACCAAGTTTTGTAAATTCATGTTAAAAAATGAAATTTCAGGCAGATCAGTATTTCAGCATGGATTTTTCTTATGAATTTTCAAGCAATTGATTAAACAAGAAAAAATAATTCCACCTAACTTAGGTAAACATAAAAACTCACAAAATATGCATTTTCATGCCTAATTTATAGTTCATGAAAATACTATTCTGAAATGACAATCAGTATAAATATTATATTTCAAATGCTATTTTCCTCAAATAATGTTACAGTTTCATTTGGCATGCAGCGTCTTTGCAACATACAGCTACACTGAGTGAACTGAAGCAAACCTGCATCACAATTACCTGAGGTATTTATGAAAATGCACAGATATTCGTTAGACTCAAAAATTTTCCATATCACTGCAGTGTTTTCCTCTGCACACTTCCGTTTGGGGTTACATTAATTTGGCTCAATAGATAGTAACAATTATGTAGTCTGTTGTCATTTATCATTCCCACATCAGCTTTGCTGTAGTAGGAATTGCTTCAGTGCCAGAAGAATGAGTAATGCTCATCCCTGAGCTAATTAATGGAACTCTGTCACTTCACATCCAAGGTAGTAATTAAGTATTGCTGATGAAACAGGTTTAAATTTCACACACAAAGTAAGCCATTTTACATTCATTTTACATTTAACATATTTTGGAGCTTCCAGCAGTTAACTCCAGAATAAACAAATCTGTGCTAAGGAAATAATTATTGTTAACTGATGTAAGCTCAAGCTTTTCCCACCTTTTTTATGGGCAACAATCAAGCTTTTCAAAAGTTACTCATAGTATTCAAAAATATTTTACAAATATTGGAATAAATTTTTCTTTTCCTTAGTTAACAAAGGAAATAGCATGATTCTTAGATGTGTTATTGGTCTTCCATTGATTTACCCTTAGTATTATTGGTTGAGAACTGCTAACCTAATATTAAAAGTGATACCAAAATCTGAAGAATAGGTGCAGGGGCTGGTTTATAACCAGCTTAGTCATCTCTAAGCCTCTATAAGTTACTACAAAACTGTCTTTCCAGATCCCTTGGAAAATCTGCTCCAATGTGTCTCAGAGTATTCTGAATGCTGTAATACCTTTTAGGTTCAGGTTCATAATCAGCTACCTACTGATGGCATCCAGCAATGTTTCCAATTTTCATCTGCTCATGGTAGTATACTCAACTGTCAAGTTGCCTGAGACATAAACTACATGATTGTACACTGCTTATAAATTTGTCAAGTGGACACAGCAACCTGAAGTCAAATCAAAGGAACAGCACAAGGCTTTTTATTTGTAATGTAGCACTTTGAATTTAAAGGCCACTATAGTTAAAAAAAACTGAACTAAACTTAAAAAAAACAGAAGAGTGTTGTGCAAATAAATAGCAATAAATAGACTCATACTTTAAGGATGAAAACTTAAAAATGGATTCTGTTACCTAGGACATATCCAGTACATTTTCACTGTGGCTTTATTGGTATTGTCAATCAATTGACGTGACATATTTATTGTGAACTTGTAAGAGTCAACAGTCTTCACCCTTGACCTTGTCAATTTGCCTGACTAGGATGATACTTCAGAGTAAGTAGAATTGCATTCCATTGTTCCCTTCCACTTTCAAATATTGTTCATCTTCATAAGGATCTATTTGATACAACTTTGATATATTTTTGAGACTTTCTACTAAATAGTAATTCAGATTCTCAGAAAATTGGTTCATCTATTCTACTGAACAAGAGACTTAATTTTCATTGGAACAGTGGATGTTGTCACTCATGTAGCTCAATGGCTATGTGAACTGAGAACTGGAATTAAAAATGTATCTCATGTTCAGTACTGAGAAGACAGCTCTCTTCTTCAGGAAAGATAAAATTTTCCTTTGAATATATGTGCCCTTTTCAACACTCAGCAAGTTTCTTCTGGATTTATATCTGTATTTGGAGAGCAAAATATTTCCTTTATTTAGAGTTAGTAAATACTGATATCTCATCAATAGAGTTACTTTATAGTCATTCAGTTTTGTAAAATCTATGTTTAGAAGGTATGGAAAATTCTTGAAGAGTATATATATTGCATCATAAACATAACACTTCAGTGTGTCTTGGACAGCCACAAAGTAAAGACAAGTGACAAGCAAGAAGCAGTGGATTACAGGGCATAGAGAAAATGTGGACTCTATTCTTAGAAATATTAGAATCTGTTTATTATTTGCTGCCATAAAACTCTTCCTCTATATGGAAATTTCACCTTCAAAGGTTGTAACTTAAAGCAATGATTATGGGGTTAATGGTTTAAATAGTGACATGTATATTATGTGATAAGTGAACAACATATACAAAAATATACAACTGTGTATTGGACTTTCTGATTGAAGTTTGGCATGAATCTTGTATTTTATTTAGTAAGTACATTAATTTAAGAGTCTAAATCAAAGTTGTCTATTTAAAAGGAATGTGTTTTGTTGTTTATGCAAAATTAGATTAACTTAAATATGAAAAGGAAAAATAAGATTTATATATTTAAAGAAAGTACAGATGGAAGGCATTTTCTCTGTCATCAAAAATAACTTTAGATTTTTATTATATCTTTTAATTTAAATATTTGTGTTTACAATTATTTTATCATTAAATGCCTCATTTTAAATTTTATTTTAGAGAAACTATTAACTAGCATATTTCATAAATATAGGAAAATTTAAAAGTTGAAGACTATTCATATAAATGTCATATAGTCTCAACTTACAAAATGTTTGTGTGTCTGGTCTTTCTTAGTTTCCAAGTAATCAGCAGTATTACTTAAGTATGTATAGAAATTGACTATATATATATATTTCAACATTCAAGTTATGTGATGGACATTATCACCATGTACCTGAAAAGATTAAATTTATTAAACAATTTATATACTTATATACTTAAATTTTCAACTTAGTATTTACAGAGAGAAATAGTGATGAAAACATCCTTTACCTGTTTGAAGAAAATGGCAAAACTAATGTTATAAAGTACAAAGTGAGTTTCCTAATTTAAAAAGAGGTTTAACTTATTATTTATTTTTAGTGCTTACTTATGGGTATAGAAATGTTATACTTTCTGCTGTGAATGTATCTAGAAACCTGAAGCATTTATGCAGAGGTAAGATGCTGAGCTTGGACTAAATTGTCCTTTATCAAAAAGCATCATGATTTTTCATAGAGGAGTACCATTAATGCAGTAAATATTATAATAAATTACAAATATTTGGGCTGAATAAATATTTAAGTGCATCTCTTTTAGGTTTAAGTTGTCTCTAGATGAATATGCTACATGCCATGAGTTTATAGGATAAAGAATGAAAGAACTGAATTTTCATTTTTTATACTGAATAGATTTCTTCTTTTAAAACATGTAGTCTACATTGTAAAAATAAGGCTCAGAAAAATAAGTAACTGATCTTTAAACAGAGTGTTTTAAATGGCCTGGAATTCATAAAATGATCTATTGTATTACAAAGGAAAATCTGAAGTGTGTCTAGAAAAAGAAAAGAGAAAGTTCACTATTTTAGATAAAAAGATGTGGGATTAAGAGGGGTGATTTCTGTGGGAACAAACTGGTGGAGGTCTATGAATTCAATATGTGTAAATTAATGCAGAAAGAAATAAGGGTCTGAAGGGAAAATTATTGACAAATAAAACAACAGGTAGTAGAAATTATTTGGGCTGTGATATTTCATATTGTCAAGAAAAAATTTAGAAGGATATAGGATTCAAGTATGAAATGAACAACGACTTCCACAAATCTTTGTTGAATTTTTGAAGGAAGTTTCTAAGAGATGTTGTCTATGGAAAAGTAGCAGAATGTAATAAACTCATAATTTCCTCCTTAATTGTGACTTGAAAAGTAGGTTGATAATTAAAAATTTAAAAAATTTGAATTTTAAACTTTCAGGTCAAGATGATAGACTGAATTCGCACATTAATCTCTTCTTCCAAAACCCTAAAAATGATATTCAAATAATTAAAAGATATAAATCCACATTGATGGAGGTAGTGGGGAAAGGCCATCAGTAGATCCCCAAATGTTCACAGAAACAAAGCCAAAAAGGAACCAATGAATTTAGCCAAACTCCAAGGAGATTCATGAAACAAAAATACCTGGAAGTTCCATAATATTAGTTCGTTCCTCACCCCCATGTGACAGCTGCTTGGGTTATTAACCCAAATGTCACCTATGTCAACCCCCACAATTTCCCTTACTGGAAGAGATGGCTGTCACCATCAAAGGTAAAAGTGCCAAATACCCACTTTTGAAGAATCCCTTATATCTTGGTCACGAGCATTTGACCCAGCCCTGATAAGTTGGATGGGAGGAAGTCTTGAGAGACTTCTGGGAAGGTTTTTCTCACTAAAGTAAAGAGTGTTAGGAGAAAACATCTTTCTTCTTTATCATATTTGTCATGTCTACCTAGGATACCTGGAATTGCCACAGCCTTTTGGGACTAAGGGCTAAGCCTATGACCTCTTCCCTGAATAGCATCAATGAACTTATGAATTAACCCTGAAATAACCTACCTTCATATTTCTAGTTGTTCCACACTGTTTAAGGCATTTTATTTAATTATTGTGTTACTTCAGGCCAAAATTCTCCCAACATACAGCCTCAAATAAAACCTGTAATTGACAAACTCTTACCATGTCCAGAGTCCCAGTCAATTTTTTATTGCTTTATTCTAAAATATGAACAAATAGGCACCAGACTTTTGAGGAAAGCCTGTAACATAATATTAAAAGAATATCAGAAAAAAATACCACAAGAAAAAAATATAATTCAGTGAAAAGAACATAAATTTAAGACTAAAACCACTAATTATATCATCAGAACATTCCTTGTCCCTAGTAACTTCTGAAGTCACAAAAAAACTATATGTAATATGTAATATATGTATCCTGTTTAGATTCTGATTCAAACAGCCTTTTTAGGGAAAAAATCATTTTGAGATAAATAGGAAAATAAGAATATGGGCTGGATATTAGATGAAATCAAGGAATTAACTGTGTAGGTAAGATAAGGGCATCATATTAGATGGTGAAAATTTACGTACTTTTAAAGAAATTGAACCTTAATTCCTTGTACAGACTGATGTATAAAAATGATGAGATAACATTTTGTCTGGGCTTTGCTTTTAAATATAATCCAGCTGAGACAGGAGGAGCAAAAGAAGGGGAATATATAAGTAGTATGGTAAATTCTTGATGATTATGAAATTTGGGTGACAGGATATGGGGGTTAAGTAATATTTTTTGCAAGCATAGTTGCCCCTAGAGAAGACTTGGTTAAGGAAAGATGAGACAAGAGATTTTCTTGTCATTATAGGACTTTCTGTACCACTTGATTTTTCTGAAAATCATACTCATATATTTCAATAATAAAAAAAAACTTAATGAATTTATTCTAATAGAACCATTAAGGAACTGTAAATTTGAGGTGATAAGACTTTTAACTATGCAAAGTGTGTGTGCCTGTATGTGTGTGTGTGCACACCAAATGTATTTAAAAATATGAACTCAATAGTATTTGACAAGGTTAAAAGAATGTGATGTGGCAAATCAGGCAAGACTTAACAAAGCAGATGAGATTTTATTTGTCATAGAGTAATAATGGGTCATGTACATTTAAGCTACTCTATACACAATTAGAAATTTGGCAGTCCACCATATCATCTTATATAACCCTTATAAAATATCCATTTCATAGGGTGGATAGGATGGGAATTGAGAATGCTAATAGACCAAAGTGAGGAAGTTAAGTTATGAAGGAAAGGGGGATCAGTCAGATCAATAGGACTAAACCATAGTAAACAAGTCCATAGTAAAGTGAAAGTATTGAATTTTTAGAGAGAAAAATTTTACTCTATACTTATTCTGAAGTAGAATTTTGAGAAAGATGGAAAATACTACATGGCAAAGCAAATTCTACATAATAAAAAAGGGATTCATAGAAAGGTGAAAGTAAATGATGTAGGAAAAAGTTGAACATTTCAGAAAAGATAATGGTTGAAGTCAGAAAAAAAGAAGTTACAGGCTGAGGCTGAGATTTCCTCAGAGTCAGTGAAAAGAATGATGGAGGGACATATCTATGTTCTTGAAACTACAGATGGAGGTATCATTGTAGTGGCACTCACACTCTCTCTCACACTAAATCCTCTGCTGTTTACAGCTAGACACAGAAAGCAAAATACTACATAATAAAATAGTTTCTAGAAATTAGTGAACAAAAGCAATTTTGTCAAAAATGTTTACATAGCAGATAATACAAAGTGTCCTTATACCTTTATGAAGAAACATTGTTATCGAATACCAGTAATTATTATAAACATGTCTCTGAGAATGAAAAATCTTTAAAAGAATAATTGTCTTGAAAACCATAAATCCTTTATATCAAGTACATCAACTTACTCAACCAATTTTTCAATATGGAGAAGTTTATATATCTTAAGTGCATAAGATTTCTGATTCAAAAGTTACTTGGCTAAGAAAATTCATTATATTATAAAGCTCTCTTCAATACATAAATTCAACAAAAAGATCTCATTTTAGTAATAGAAATTGTCTAAATTCATCTATTTCTTCAACAAATATTCATTGCAAATCTATGTTCCAGGCATAAGAGTTATATAGATAAATAAGGCACAGTCATTACTCCCAAGGAACTCATAGTCACATGTGGAAAATCAACATGTAAATATGTTTTTTTTAATAAATTTATTTACTTAATTAATTTATTTATTTTGGCTGTGCTGGGTCTTCATTGCTATGCACAGGCTTTCCCTAGTTGTAGCGAGCAGGGGTTACTCTTTGTTGCAGTGCACAGGCTTCTCATTGCGGTGGCTTCTCTTTGTTGCAGAGCATGGGCTCTAGGCACATGGGCTTCAGTAGTTGTGGGACATGAGCTCAGTAGTTGTGGCTCATGGGCTCTAGACCACAGGCTCGGTAGTTGTGGTGCACGGGTTTCGTTGCTCCACGGCATGTGGGATCTTCCCGGACCAGGGCTCAAACCCCAGTCCTCTGCATTGGCAGGAGGATTCTTAACCACTGCACCACGAGGGAAGTCCCTGTAAATATGCTTTAAAGTGACAATTGCTTCAATAGACATCTGTATAATATGACATGAAAGTGGAGATGATAATAGTACTCACAGTGTTCAAGTTTTCATTCATCTTTGCTAGTAGGTTAGTGAAAAAATAAGAGTTCTGGAGCCAGACACACCAGATGGTGAATCTGGGCCCTTACTAGTTATAAATCATAATAATAATATTTACCTGGTAGGGTTGTTAGGAAGACTGAATGAAATGCTGTATGTATCACTAGCAGCACAGAGACTATCACATAGTAAGTGATTATTTCACTACTCAACAAATAATGTATTGAGTGTCTAGTGTACAGAGTGAACTAATCAAGATGTTGGGGATACCTTAGAGAAAAGGTAGCCAAGGTGTTGCTTCCATGGCTTGTAGATTCTAGTGATGGGAGTGGTTAGGAGAGGTCTCTCATTTGAAGTCCATTTTTAATTTTTTTATTTTTTTTTATTTATTTATTTATTTTTTTTTTGCGGTATGCGGGCCTCTCACTGTTGTGGCCTCTCCCGTTGCAGAGCACAGGCTCTGAACGCGCAGGCTCAGCGGCCATGGCTCACGGGCCCAGCCGCTCCGCGGCATGTGGGATCTTCCCGGACCGGGGCACGAACTCGTGTCCCCAGCATCGGCAGGGAGACTCTCAACCACTGTGCCACCAGGGAAGCCCTGAAGTCCATTTTTAACAAAGATGTGAATGACTCAGAGTCAGACAAGTGAAGATTAGGAAAAAGAAAGTCCAAACTAGGGGCCCTGTGATAAAAATGAGCTTGTTGGTTTTGAAACAGAAGGAAAACCAGTGTTTCCAGCATGAAGACAGAGTGGCAAGTAAGAAAGAAAATGGAACAGATGAGATCCAAGAGCTATGGGCATGTAAGGACTTTGAAAACCAGAATAAGGAGCTTTGATTTTTATCTCAAGTTGGAGTAAAGCAGGAAAGCAACATAATCTGATGTATATATTAAAATGATAACTCTAGCTATATTATATGTATTTTGTAGCTTTGATGCACATTGCCACAAATATTATCTGGCACTTCTGTGGCAGAACCAGTCGTCTTTTCTCTCTGTAAAATAACTTGCTAAAATAACCAATTAAAATCTTATTTTGTTAAACTAGTGTGATTTCATTACCCCTCTGTACAAGGCAGCAATATTCTGGTCTGTCTTCAGAGGATAAATCTTTGTGTGACCAAGTGGTTAAATCAGATAAGATGTCAAAGGGGACTCCAATCAAGATGGTGGAATAAGAGGGCATGGAGCTCACCTCCTCCCACAAATACATCAAAAATACATCTACATGTGGAACAGTTCTCACAGAATGCCTACTGAACACTGGCAGAAGATCTCAGACAGCCAAAATTGCAAGAAAGATCTCCACCTAACTAGGTAGGATGAAAGACAAGGAATAAAAAGAGGAATCTGGATGGGACCTGCACCCCTGGGAGAGAGCTATGAAAGATGAAAGGTTCCCACATCCAGGGAAGCCCCTTCACCAGTGGGGAGGTCAGCTGGGACAAAAACGTAACTTCAGAGACTCAGAGGAGAGTGCAGAAGCCAGTTTGCAGCAGGCAGTACCACACAGAAGGTCCCTGCTACCTCCCTGCACTCCCCAGTCCAAGACGTGCATCTGCTAGTGTGGGCAAAGGCTCAGTGCTGAAACTTGGGTTTCAGAGGACAGACCTAGGGAAAGGACTGGGATTGACTGTGTGGAGACAGCCTGAAGTGGCTGCAGTGTGATACAGGCTGCATCTAGGGGTGTACATGGAAGAAGACCAGGCCCATCAAGGAAGGGAAGCACCATTGTTAACAGGCGCATGAAGGGAAGGAAAGAGCCCCCCATAGTAGCCTTTTTCTCAGCACATTCTCAGCCAGCACAGCACCACCTATACAAGCTCTGGAATCCTGCACATGCCAGTGGGTTGCCCACATGCAGAGGCAGGGCTGAAATCTGAGCTGATTTCCAGGGACCATGTGACTTAGGAAGCAGGGATGAAATCTGAGCCCTCTCCCTGCAGGTGTGTGATCCACAGGTTTACAGCCTCTGGGGCTTTCTGCTGGACATCCCAGTGGTCTACAGGTACTCCTGTGGCTAAGGCAAGTCTAGCATTAGCAACCGTAGACTGAGTGGGCACGAATATGTGGAGGTCATGCCAGGGTCTGTGCTGCTTCCATAGCTCCCAAGGCAGGTCCAGGTGCATGACTGCTGTCGTGGTACCTGACTTCAGTGGAAATACACCTACAATCTCTGGTGGATTTGTAAACACAGCACCTGAGGGACACCAGGGCCGATTGCCTGCATTCCTATGGTTGAGGCAGGGCCAAGGGCAGTGCCAACAACAGTGCACTTTGTGAGCCTGTGCAATGGGTGACAGGCAACACCACAGAATGCAGTCCTCTGTGGAGAGCAGAGGATTACTCAGTGGCTCCTCTCACAAGAGGAGTGCTCCAATCCCACCTACGTCACACTGCAGCTCAGAAATGGATCTGGGGGCTTCTACTCCAACAACTAAGGAGCAGACCCTGCCTCTGGCAGGGCTGTGACAACAACAGAGCAAAGAGGAGACTCCATTTAGTATCCAGTACAGGCTTTGGTAACAACACCACCAGTCACACCCACGATCAAGGAGATAAAGGCCAGCATACACTGAGGAAAGATGCAGCAGGCATCCATACTAAAAACAGCCCTCACACCAAAAATATTAAAGCCACTCATGCTACACAGGGATGCTTGCACATAAAAGCAGCCCTCCAAGACCACAATGGATAACTGTTTCCCCCAAACTCATAGACTCAGTGAAATATAAGTAAAATGAAGAAGCAGAGGAACCACTCCCAATTAAAATATCAAGAAAATTCCCCTGAAAGAACAAACAATGAAAGAGACCTTTTCAGTCTAATAGATACCAAGTTCAAAAAGGAGAAAATGAAAATACTGAAGGAATTAAGAAAGGCTATTGATAGAAAAGCAGATTACTATAAAAAGGAATGAGAAACTATAAAGAGGAACCAAGAAAACTTAGGCAACTCATTTGCCAAGACAAAAGCCAAGCAAGGGCAATAAATAGCAAATTGAATAATGCAGAAGAATGATAAGTGATCTGGAAGATAGAATAATGGAAATCATCCAATCAGAACAGCAGACAGAAAGACAATGAAAGAAAAACAATACAAGAGAACTATGGGATAATATAACACTTGCCAATCTACACATAATAGGGATCCCAGAAGGAGAAGAAAGAGAAAGGGATATCAAAAATGTATTTGAAGAAATTATGACTGAAAACTTCCCAAATTGGAAGAAGAAAACAGATATCTGTGTATGGGAAGTACAGAGGGTCCTCCAAAAGATGAACCCAAACAGACCTATAACAAGACATATTGTAATTAAAATGGCAAAAGTTAAAGAGAGGATTTTAAAGGCAGCAAGAGAAAAAAAATAATTTCAAAGGAACCCCCAAAAGACTATCAGCTGATTTCTCTACAGACACAATGCAGGCCAGAAGAGAGTGCAAGATATATTCAAAGGCCTGAAAGGGAAAAACCTGCAACCTAGGATTCTCTACCCAGCAAGATTATCACTTAGAATAGAAGGATAGAAAAAGAATTTCTCAGACAAGCAAAAACTAAAAGAATACAGAAATACTAAACTTATTCTAAAAGAAACACTAAAAGGTCTTCTCTAAATGGAAAAGGAACAAAAATCTGTAGGAAAGAGAAAATCCCAAATGTAATGTAAATCACTTAAATAAGCCAGAACAAAGATTTTTTTAAAAAAATCAAAACATTTTTGTGAAAGAAATAACCACAATGAACAGCAAAAAAGATAAACATAAAGATGTAAAAGTGGACATCAAAAAATCATGAAATGTGGAGGGTAGATTTTTTTAAAATGTGTTTGAGCCTATATGACTATCAGTCTAAAGCAAGTAGATATAGGAAGGGTTTAACATACTTGAAAAACAGGGTAATGTGTTTTTATGTTACCCAATTCAAAAACACAATAATTTCACAAAAACACAAACATAATACAAAAGAAAACCATCAAACCACAAAATGAAAAAGAAAGGAACATAGAAAAAGAAATACAACTGGAAAACAAGGTTTAAAATGGCAATAAATATGTATCTATCAATAACTACCTTAAAAGTCAATAGACTAAATGTTCCGATCAAAAGACATAGAGTGGCAGATTGGATAATAAAATAAGAGTCTACAATATGCTGCCTACAAGAGACCCACTTTAGGATGAGGACACATATAGATTGAAAGTGAAAGAATGGAAAAAGATATTTCATGCAAGCAGAAATGTCAAAAAACTGGCGGTAGCAACACTCATATCAGACAAAACAGACTTTAAAAGACAGGCCATAAAGATAAAGAAAGACACTATATAATGATAAAAGTATCAATAAAAGAGGATATTACACTCGTTAATATATATGCACCAAATATAGAAGTACCCAAATATATAAAACAAATACTAACTGACATAAAGGGAGAAATTGTTGGGAATACAATCATAGTAGGAGATTTTAACACCCAACTCATATCAATGGACAGATACTCTAGACAGAAAATCAATAGAGATAACAGGACTTGCCTTTTAAGAGGAAACAGAGACCCTAAGTGATACAATAGAACAGTTAGACTTCATTGATATTTTCAGGATATTACATCCAATAAAACCAGAGTACACATTCTTTTCAGGTGCACATGGAAGATTCTCTAGGATTGACCACATGTTAGGAAACAAAATAAGCCTCAACAAATTTAAGAAGATAGAAATTATTTCAAGCATCTTTTCTAACCACAACAGCATGAAACTAGAAATCAACCACAGGAAAAGATATGAGAAAATTTAAAAAAAGAAACAGTTACATGGAGACTAAACAATATGCTACTGAAAAACCAGTGGGTTAGCAATGCAATCAAAGAGGAAATTAAAAAATACTTTGAGACAAATGACAATGAAAACACAATGATACAAAATCTATGGGATACAGGATAAGCAGTTCTTAGTGGGAAGTTCATAGTGATGCAGGCCTTCCTCAAAAAACAAAAAATCTCCAATAAACAACCTAAGCTACCACCTAAAGGGATTAGAAAAAAAAGAACAATCAAAAACTAAAGTCATCAGAAGGAAGGAAATAATAATCAGAGAGATAATAAATAAAATAGAGATTAAAAAACAATAGAAAAAAGTCAATAAAACCAAGAGCTGGTTCTTTGGAAGAGTAAACAAAATTAACAAAGAATATGATGAGCAATTATATGACAACAAATTGGACAACCTAGAAGAAATGGACAAGTTTCTAGAAATATACAGTTCACCAAAACTGAATCAAGAAGGAACAGATAATTTGAACAGATTGATCACTAGAAGTGAAATAGAATCTATTACATTATTACACTGTTTATTACATTATTAACACTCCCTACAAACAAAAGTCCAGGACCAGGTGGCTTCACTGGGGAATTCTACTAAATATACAAAGAAGAACTTATACCAATCCTTCTCAAACTCTTCCAAAAGATTGAAAAGGAAGGAACACTCCCAAAGTCATTCTGTGAAGCTGTCATCACCCTGATACCACAATCAGACAAAGACACTTACCAAGAAAGAAAATTACAGGCCAATATCTTTGATGAATATAGATGCAAAAATTCTCAACAAAATATTAGCAAAACAAATCCAACAACACATAAAAAAGATCATACACCATGACCAAGTTTGATTCATCCCAGGGTCAAGGATAGTTCAACATATGCATATCAATCAATGTGATAAACCACATCAAGAAAAGAAAAGGTAAAAACCACATGATCATCTCAATAGATGCAAAAAAAAAAAAAACATGTGATAAAATTCGACATCCATTCATGATAAAAACTCTTACCAAAGTGGGTACAGAGGGACCGTATCTCAACATAATCAAAGCTGTTCATGACAAACTCACAGCCAGCATAATACTCACTGATGGAAAGCTGAAAGCCTTCTTGCTAAAATCTGGAACAAGACAAGAATGCCCACTCTCACCACTTCTATTCAACATAGAATTGGAAGTCCTAGCCACAGCAATCAGACAAATAAAAGAAGTAAAAGTACCCAAATTGGAAGGAAAGAGGTAAAATTGTCATTATATGCAGATGACATGATATTCTATATAGAAAACCCTAAAGAATCCACACAAAAACTGCTAGAACTGAAAAATGAATTCAGAAAGGTAGCAGGATACAAGATTAACATACAGAAATCAGTTGCATTTCTTTACATTAACAATGATATATCAGAAAGGGAAAGTTAAAAAAAAATCCTTTTTAAAGTTGCATCCAAAAAAAATATTTAGGAATAAACCTGACCGAGTAGGTGAAAGACTTATATGCTGAGAACTGTAAAACATTGATACTGGAAACTGAAGATGATTCAAAGAAATGGAAATATATCCCATGCTCTCAGATTGGAAGAATTAATATTGTCAAAATGGCCCTACTACCCAAAGCAGTCTACCTATTTAATGTGATCCCTATCAAATTACCCTTGAGGTTTTTCACAGAACTAGAAAAAATAATCCTAAAATTTATATGGAAACATAAAAGACCCAGAATTGCCCAAGCAATCCTGAGGAAAAAGAACAAAGCAGGAGGCATAACCTTCCCCATCTTCAGACAATACTACAAAGCCACAGTAATCAAAACAGCATGGTATTGGCACAAAGACATATGGATCAATGGAACAGAATAGAGAGTCCATAAATAAACCCACACTCCTATGGTCAATTAATCTATGACAAAGGAGGCTATAATATACAGTGGAGAAAAGACAGTCTCTTCAGCACGTGGTGTTGGGAAAGCTGGACAGCCACATGTGAATCAGTGAAGTTAGAATACTCCCTCACACCACACACATAAATAAATTCAAAATGTCTTAAAGACTTAAATATAAGACATGACACCATAAAACTCCTAGAAGAGAACATAGGCAAAACATTCTCTGACATAAATTGTGACAATGTTTTCTTAGGTCAGTCTACCAATGCAATAGAAATAAAAGTAATAATAAACAAAGGGACCTAATCAAACTTACAAGTTTTGCATAGCAAAAGAAACTATAAACAAAACAAAAAGGCAACTCCATTTATTTGGACCTACCCATGCTGACTCTCACTTCAGGTTTTTAACCATTACTCTTTATTGTTGTAGCACTGTCCATGGAGAAAGGCATTGGCACAAGACCAGGTGGGATGCTGCAAGGAACTAGGGCATAATACAAGGTACTGGGAACTGGAAATGAAAGGAGGTCAGAAAGTAGGAAGCACAAGTGTGAAGTGATTTATCTGACTGTAGCATATAAACCAAGCTATTAATTAATTCTTGTTTTTTACAGAGCCAAAATAAAATATATAAAGCACTGCTAATTTCTCAACTCTTACTTGAATTCAAAAACTCTCCTTTGGGGAACAATTTATGTCAAAATGACTTCATAAGTATTCAGATGAAATTAGGAATATGTTAATACAGCACATCTATTTGTGAGACACTTCCTACAATGAATTTAATGCTGATAAAGTATTTTCACAGAAAAATAGTACACAAAGTTTGGTCTCCATGCCATTTTTTGAAGAACGTTTATGCTTACTTGCATGCAGGTATGTGATAGATGGATGCTTTTGGCCAAGCAGGATCCTAGTCATAGTTTTCACCTGAACATGGAATAACAACTAGGAATAATCAAGTGAAATTCAGTTATTTATCAAAACAAAGGGTCTTTCCACCTTTTTAAAAAACAATTTGCGTTATTTTAATGTTTTTCTGTTTAGAGGCAAAGTGAGGGCTGTGAATAGGTGAGACTCTGTACTTAAATACTTTAAACCACAACCTGAGAGTTCTTAAAATGTAGTTATTAATGACAGTGTGTTAATAACCATTGTTTTGCTCTCTCAAGGAACAAAAAATGAAAGAAACCATTTTATTTTATATAAATCTCAAAGAACAACTTATTTTAATTTCTTTGTACCCTATTTTTCACTGATCCATTCAAACAATATTTATTGAATATCTATTATGTGCTGTGTACTATGTTAGTGCTAATATATATTTCCATAAATGTTTATGATGTCCTTCCTAACTCTCTATGGAAAACTATGGGGGAAAGATGACAAGAAATAAACTATATTTTATCAAAGATTCATTCATGTAGATATTAACATGAAAGTACTCCTTCATGACTTCTGAATTAACTGGTTTAAGCAGATATTCTGGAAAACTTAATCTCTTTTTTAAAATATGAGATAATGATTATACCTAATTGAGTCAGTGTTTGGCATAGATGCTTATTGTTATTTTTGTTGGTATTATTCAAATTGTATGATTAAGTTACTGAAGAGAATCTTTAGTATCTGGTATGTGTTACTTTGATCATTTTTGAATTAGTTATTCATAAAAGAAAAGCTAAGTAGATGTTGTGGTTACCTTACCTAAATTATACTGGCTTTCTTTCTGTTTGGTTTTAACTTCTTAACCTGATCAGCATCTGCCTTATATGAAACATTATTTAATTTCTTCCTTTGTTTGCTTTTGCTTCTGAACACCCCTTTTGACTTAAAAAAAAAAGTCATGCTTCTTTTTGGTCAACCTTAAACTGTCAATTTCTTAAGCATCTTCCTGAATTGATTATCTACTCTCTCCACTGAGTATTGAAACACATGGTCTCAAGATTGCTCAGTCTCTTCAGTTGTTCAAGTGGAGCATGAAACAAAAGGCATTAAATACTTCCTACAAACAGGCCTCTCTAGCTATAGTGAAAATACTTTCAAAGCCACACAACGTAACTACCCATATTCAGAGCCATTTATGCACATATTGCAGGCAGGGTAATTCAACTTTCATACTTCTTTTTTTTTAATTAAGCAAAGGCCAAGTAGCTATGTACTTTGTGCTGGATTCTGTTTGCTTCCACCAAATAAAGCAGATTTGATGGCAAAGTACCTTGTATGAAAATACCCTACATTTATCTTCTCTGGATTTAATGTTTATTAGAGATTATGATATAAACTACTATGGTGATAAACATAGAGAATTGATAACTGCAAAAGGCAGTCAATGCCTAGAAATCAAAGTGGTGTAGAATGGAAATGAAAATGAGGGTGTCAAGGACTGGCATAACCCATATCATTAGACTGTTTTGAAAAATATCTCAGAAATAAATGACCTCTTGTTTTATTTGTTTGATTTTTACTATTTTTAATTGCACAAGTAATCCTTTGCCACACAGTAGAGATTATCATACTAAGTGAAGTAAGTCAAAGACAAATATCATATGATATCACTTATATGTGGAATCTAAAAAAAAAATTATACAAATGAACTTACCTACAAAACAGAAATAGACTCACAGAGATAAAAAACAAACTGATTATTACCAAAAGGGATAGTGGTAAAACAACAAGGACCTACTGTATAGCACAGGGAACTATATTAATATCTTGTAATAACCTATAATGAGAAAGAATCTGAAAAAGAATGTGTGTGTGTGTATATATATATATATATATATATATATATATGTCTATATATATATAACTGAATCACTTGCTGTACACTTGAAACTAATACAACATTGTGAATTAACTATACTTCAATTTGAAAAATCTGAAAATATTAAAGAACTAATAGTCTCCTTTGAGCTTGGTTTAAAAAGTGAATAAAGGGAATTCCCTGGTGGTCCTGTGGTTAGGACTCAGCACTTTCACTGCTGTGGCCCAGGTTCAATCCCTGGTCAGGGAACTAAAATCCCACAAGCCACACAGCATGGCCAAAAAAAAATTAAGTGAATAAAACCTGAATTCTTAATCCCAGTATCTTTCCTGAGCTTTGTTCATCTGTTTCTAACCTTCTTCTGCTGGACATTGCCAATTAGATGCCCCTGGCACAATGTCCAAGAAAAATTTACTCCTCCATCATTTGCTGCTTTTTTTAGAGTACATATATTTCAGTCACATACGCCAGAAAACTGGGAGTCATTTTTATGTCTCCCACACTTCCTACACATTAATCACCAAACCCATGATACCCCCAGAATTTCTCTTATTCTGTGTCTTTTCTTCCACTTTTATAGCCTCTGTTCTACTTTTGTCTTCTCGCTGAATTATTACAATAACCTTTTTCACATGTACCACGTTTACACTAATCTCTTTGGACTTCAGTCATTTTCCATACCAGAATAAAAACATCTAATTTTATATGTATAATATATATATATATAGCCATATACATATATATGTTGTTTATTCGTTTGTTTAAAACAAAAAACAATATCTTTGCCTTATGATCACCTTCAAAATTCTTTCCTTATTACCTTCAAATTCAGTTATACAGGATGTGCAGTCACTGTGCTTTTATTCATGCTGCTCTTTCTGACTGGGAATACTTTAACCAAACCCTTATACAAACAAATAAAATCTCACAATCTCTCACACAAGCCCAGCTTCACTTTTTCACCCAGAATGTAAAATGCTATGATTTATTTTCTCACAGATCTATTTTGATCCTTTATCACAGGATAATCACAATGCATTGCACTTCATGATTAACTTGTTGGTCTCCCCAACCCTATTCCTTTATCAAACTTAGAAATCAGAGACTTTAAATATATGTGTATATTTTCCTGTATATCAGGTACCCAGCAGAGTGTCTGCTGACATTAAGGAGGTTTGTGAGTGAGTGAACATCATGTGTTTCATATCCACATGATCTTATATTGTCAGTCTTTAGTCCTTCCCAAAGAACTCCCTTAAGTCCCCCTTAAGTGGGACCAAAGATGTACATTTTCCAGAATTGTTTCTACAGGCTGCTGATCCTATATGAGTACATCTGTTTTACATATTTTAAATAGATATCTGTGTTTCTAACCCCGTGAAAGAATTGTTCAGAAAACACTTTATGGACTCCCAAGCCACCACTTCTTCGCTTTAGATTCGATGGGCATAGTAAATACGAGGCATTATAAAAATTTAAGACAACCTCCAGAAAAAATGAGTTATTAAAGTATCATTTATTTAGTAAATTTACTTCTAGATTCTAGGAGCAACCAAGAAACTTAAGATCTATTGTGCCTATGTATTCAAGTATAGGACGCACAGAAAATCCTTCTGTTGTTTCCTTTTACATTGATTTATTTTGAGGTAATTTAATTCCCATGGATATTTTACTATAATATTTTCAAATATATTTTCAGGACATTTTAAAGTTCATCAGTTGGCTTTTTCGTAATTGCAAACAGAGACCCTAAGGATGATGGCCAGGCATTATCATATGGATTTTCCAGATAAAGAATGATGTACACAGAAAGGGGGACTGTTTGTCTAAGACAACCAGAGCTAAGAAGTGGTAAATGATCTAGATCAAATTTAAGATTATTTCTATTAATCTATTTCAGCATTTCAGCAGTTAAAAGTGTATGCAACAAAGATATTTTTGGTGATAGGCTTCAGTTCTAAATACCTTTGTGTGTTACATGCAATTGTGTATTTTGTAAACCTCTAACAACTTTAGCTAAAATTTGAAAACTAAATTGATAATAACTAGAATATCTTTTTCTCATGACAGATACCAGTCATACAGGTACTTGTATCCTAAATAAATAAACATAGCCAATGCCTTCTATATTCTATTTCTGCCAAAATAAATTACCATAAATTCAGTGGCTTAAAACAGCAATCTTTTTTTCTTATAATTCTGGAGATCAGAAGCCTGGTAGGCCTCTCACTTGGCTAAAAATAAATGTCAGGAGGGCTTCATCCTTTTCCAGCAGCCCAGGTCTGTTTTATTAGTTTCCTTGCCTTTTCCAGCTTCTAGAGGCCATCTGCATTCCTTGGCTCCTGGTCCCTTTCTTTCAGCTTAAAAAATAACAACAATGTATCTCTTTTTTCGAGGTGATTTTTTTTTAATTGAAGTATAGTTGAATTACAATTTTGTGTTAATTACTGCTGTATAGCAAAGTGACTCAGTTTTACATATATATGTATATATATATATATGTGTGTGTATATATATATATACATTCTTTTTAATATTCTTTTCCATTATGGTTTATCACAGGCTATTGGATATAGTTCATCACTAATTATTAGAGAAATGCAAATCAAAACTACAATGAGGTACCACTTCACACCAGTCAGAATGGCTGTGATAAAGTCTACAAATAACGAATGCTGGAGAAGGTGTGGAGAAAAGGGAACCCTCCTACACTGTTGGTGGTAATGTAAGTTGGTACAGTAACTATGGAAAACAGTATGGAGTTTCCTTAGAAAACTACAAATAGAATTACCATATGATCCAACAATCCCACTCCTGGGTATACATCCAGACAAAACTGTAATTCAAAAAGATACATACACCCCTATTTTCATAGCAGCACTATTCATAATAGCCAAGACGTGGAAACAACCTAAATGTCCATCAACAGATGAATGGAGAAAGAAGATGTGGTACATGTATACAATGGAATACTACTCAGCCATAAAAAAGAACGAAATAAAGCCATTTGCAACATGCAGATGCATCCTTATGCCTTTCTTCCATAGATACTTCTCCCTCTCTGACCACTTCTGGTAAAGCTCCTTTGCTTTCATTTGTTCATGTGATTAGATTAGGCCTACTTGGATAATACAAGATAATCTCATCTCAAAGTCTTTAACATTAATCATTTCTGCAAGGTCCCTTTAGTTCTGTAACCTGTATTCACAGGTTCCAGGGATCAAAACATGGATGTCTTTGTGGAACCATTTTTCTACCTACCATACCTTCTTTTCAAAATAGAGAATGGCTTGAGGAAGTATGAGAGGGAGTTAAAAGGACCATACAGAGGAGGTGTTTAACAGAAGTTTCATTTCTGATGTAGATAATAAATCAAATGAAGTTCAAAATAAGAATTTAAGTACTTATGGAATTAATTGTATGGTCAATATCATATTAGGGGAAGAAAAGTTAGATAATTATTATAATATCACCTACTCTTAAAGAAATATCTATTAATACTGGTAAAGTTCTATTCCATTATTACAACTGATATTTATAGATTCTGTTAAAATGTACATCACAGACTCCACCCACCACAGATGCTGACTCAGGAGGCCTTTGCTGAGGTGCAGAATTTTGCTTTTTAACAAGCATATCAGGTGATTTCTGATGACTGTGTCCATTTACTACCATCTTTCAATAAATGATGCTGTAGTTTTTATTTCTTTACCACTGGAGCTAGAACAGCTTAATTGCTCTAACTGGAATTTTGAACTGCTGACTCTGGAGAACATATATTATTCAAAAGTGACATTTAGTATGAAATAGAATAGCCCAGTAAAGAATTTTAAGTTAATGGAAAAAGAATGATTGGGGCTTATGAAAAATACAGCTTTTTAATCAGTTACTACAATTCTTTTATCATTTAAGGATTGTGTACAATTAAAATGAGTTGAATATCAAAATAAATTCATTGATCGGCCACTCTACACATAAATCTGGGCCAACTGCTCTGTGAGGATCAAAGGAGTATTCTCTGTAGTCACAACTTTAGAAAGCATATTTGATCTTACCCATTCTGTTTTAAAGCTAAAGAGAAAATAATTTCTCTAATGGAATGTTAATGGAAAAATAGAGTTACTGTAGCTCATAAATTACCAAAGAAAATATTAGTTTTACTATTACTGTATTTAGTTTACTATAAATATAATACAAATTGAAGAACACTTTCTAATACTAAAGCCCAACTATGGAACTTTCCCAGAAAGAGAAGTACAGTGGTCCAGCAGAAATAGATTGACATTTTAACATAAAATTGAGAACGACTTTCTGATGCAGAGCTTAATATTGCTTTGTAGTGACAATGATAATGGTATCCTCAGAGCCAAATAATTGGGTATAATTTTATTTTACTGAATTACCACCTGTTATTTAACCCAGAGATGCAGTCATCTCCATGAGTTAGTTAACCTATGAGTACTATAAGAAAAAATATACGTTAATTAAAGGATTATTAGAAAAATTTATTTTTCTAATTTCTGATTATTTTTACCAATCTAAAACTTGTTTTCTACTTTTATAGTTTTGTTATCAATTTTCATACATATTACAGATATTTATTAAATACCAGCATTCATTTAACAATTTATTTTTAGATTAGGTAGGTCACATATTTCCTTGTAGCTGAATTGAACTTTCCTAATTGAAAATCAGATTGGATAGTTCACCTAACTTTTCTAATTAACCTATTCTAATCTATCCCCTTTGCTCTTAGAATAACTCTAACCACCTGAAGGGGGCTGAAAAGGTCAACACCATCTGACTCCTACTCCCCTCTCCAGCCTAAAACTAGGTTCCTGGCTCCAAGTAGCTCACAAAATAATGGAAAAAAAAAAAACGAAGTCACCTTGAAAACACAGATTAAAGTGTTATATGGCAAGTGACATTAACATAGAACTATTCATATGTAAAATAGGGTGTACAAATCCAAATAAGTTTCCTGACCTTTGCACTGGAGTTGGCAAAATGTAAAAGTAGAAGGGATTGATAAATTGATACAAATAAAATAAATTGATACAAATTTATTTGTAAATTGATACAAATAAAATAAATGTTTTCTTCTATATGAAAAAGAAGCAGTTTTACTCTTTACTCCCCCTTTTGTTAGGACTTGGAAAGGGCTTTTATCCATTTGCTATGAATTTTATGAGCATGACAAGATGTCAGCTCACAATTTACCACTCTCATTTTTTCCACAATCATCGCTCATGAAATAACTCTATTGTATTTATTAGTCTTACTTAAAAATAAATATTGGACTATTAGTTAACATTGGTTTAATTAAAGACAAGAAAGTACTCAAAACAGGTGCATGAGTTATTTATTATTACATTCAGAAACTTTATGACTGATAAAACTATTTCTTAAAGTTATCTACATCGAATTATGAGATCAATTGAATATAGTTTTAAAGGCAAAAATTTTAAATAGCAGGGTATATCTAATGTTTTTTAAATGTAAGTGGATTTTCATGTGTTCCTAGATTTTTTTTTAATGTAGTGAGATTCAAGGAAAGGACTATTTAGCAACCACCTGCATATGTAATCCATTTAAAGTTACCTCTATATTTGAAGTATAATCTGTTACTTACCTGAATTACATATGAAGAATGAAGAATGTGAAAATATATGTGGAAATGGAGAAATAGTACTTGAAATATCTATTTCTTCTATGTAATAGTGAAATATTCTACCAATTTCTTGCAATCATGTTTATGTATGTATTTTGATAACCTGTATATTCCATGGTGTATTAGCATTTTACCATGCAAGTAAATCAGTTTTATAATTAATTTTAGTAATGTTGGATTAAGATGAGTTTAGCAAAGTAGACAATGTGTGTGAGTGTGTGGCAAGAGAATTGGGTAATCTTTAAATTTATTCAAAGAAGCCAAGTCCACATCTCTATAACTTGATACCTACTAGATGATTTAGAAACCCATTTGCCTAGGATGATTTTTGTTGAAAGAAAAAGGATGGAGTAGACTTCTGAAGATAGTAGTAACACTGTGGCCAAATACAGGCTACATTACAATTCAGTCATGGACAAAAATTATGAATTTCTATCTGGTGGACAACATGGCTTCAGTATGTCAGCAATTCTGAAATTGTCTGCATAAGTAGTGAACCCAGCTATTCCAGCATTTCCATTAAGATATGTATACTGCCTCTGAAGCCTATATATATATTGTATTATCGCATTTATTACTACTGGGAATTAAAAGTATGCATCAATAGAAAGCCTAGTTTCCAAGTTTAAAAAAGGAGTATTGAAAGAAGAAAATGAAGGGTTACTTTAGTATCCCTATCTGTAAATATGAAACAAATCTTCTATGCCATGAAAAATAAAACAAATGCTGATTCAGGTGAGAAGCTCAGTTATAAAATCAAAACCTCAGTAGCACTAGGCCATCATCTCAGATGAAAGTATTATCCTTCTCTTAATCTTCAGGGACTTGTAGAGAATTAAAGATATAAGTGCCTATGTAAAAAAGGAAATCTCTGCATGGAGAACATTTTTAAAGTACTAAATGGGCTCCTTGGGGATATGTTCTTACAGTAGCTGACAGGCAGAGAGTTATGTTCTTTTCAAGATTTTCACTATAGCTGAAACTCAGGAAAGCTAGTCAATTAATGGCACAGACTTTGAGTTGATTTCTGTTTTCAGGTAATTAGGTATGAATTGATGTCAACATACAAAAATTTCTATGGATAATTGCTTCCCCCTTGTGCTGATGCTCTCTTTGTAAATAGCTATCTGCCACTTATTTGTATGAAACTTTTTAAAAAATGCATGATATTTGTGACCCAGGGTAACTCTTAACTGAAATCTTCTGCACATTTTGAATTCCATAAGAATATAATTACTTGAGTCATCTGCTTATTGACATAATCAAAGAACAATAGTTTAATATTTAGGAGTCAAAGCACAGTTTATTGACCAGTAGATTTAATTAATGTTTAGAATTCCTCTCTTGCTTAATTTTTAATAGAAAACACTGAGGAATTTAAAGAAAGCATAACCTGACACTTAAAAACTCTATCTCAGGTGTCATACCCTTCCCCAATTGGAATTCAGTTTTAATTTTTGTTTTTGTTTTGCGGTACGCGGGCCTCTCACTGTTGTGGCCTCTCCCGTTGCAGAGCACAGGCTCCAGACGCGCAGGCTCAGCGGCCATGGTTCACGGGCCCAGCCGCTCCGTGGCATGTAGGATCTTCCCAGATCGGGGCACGAACCCGTGTCCCCTGCATCGGCAGGCGGACTCTCAACCACTGAGCCACCAGGGAAGCCCCAGTTTTAATTTTTGAACTGTTTTCTTAAGAACGAGGTCTATAAGGATCGTCAAACATTAGAGTTATTATCCAATTAATTTCAGTGTTTTTTATAATCTTGGACTCAGAAAATCTACTTCTCTGTAATATTTGATTTCCTATAATAGTGCTGTCTTATTTTCAGGATCCAAAAATCATTTTTTTAATTATGGAATCACAGGTTTTTGGCAAATGTGAGTATTTATATGTTCTGATATTTATACTATTTCAATTATCCAATTTAAAAAATATGATACGTATCTATATTCCAGATATATTTAGTCATTTTATTAATATTTGTTCCTAGACTAACTGTAGTGATTCTAAGAATACATGAAAGACATTATCAGTATGCCTTTGATCCTTTCACAGTAGTCTTCTCACATTTATAAATGTATTAATTTATTCAACAAGTATTTAATAAACACCCAATAACCAAAATATGTTAGGCACAGGGCATATGTTAATTAATAAAATAGAGAATGTTCTTTTTAAAATGTAGTATATAATAAGGATGTTAAGTATTGGAAAGAATAAGAGGAAGTAGGTGAGCACTTACACTACTGATAGATAAAAAATTGTTATAGCCACTGTGTAAGGAAATTTTGTAGTAAATAGCATTATTAAAAATAGGTGCATATTCTTTTGGAACCAGCTTTTGGTATCTGCTCTAGAAAAATACCTGCACAAGTATACAGAAGGCCATTTCATTATTTTACAGCAGAATTGTTTGCATTAGATAAACTAGAGAAACAAACCAATGTTCTTCCATCAGTAATAGCTAAATAAACTACATTGTAATACTATGCAAGAATTTGAGTGAATAGGACAAAAGTTTCTTTGGGTTTGTAGAACATATTCACTAGATATCTTATATTTTAAAATATCTATAAAAACAAATCAAGATATTTACAGGGGTATGTGTGTGTGTATAAATTCATAGTAAGAAGTCAGAAATGTATACATGAACTGATAATAGTAGCTCCTTGTGGGGAAAGAACTAGGTACGTGAGTGATGGTAAAAGTTAACTTCAGCATTATTTCTCATATCATAATATAACATTTGTAAAATTAAAAATAAATACCAAAAATAAAATTTAGTGTGATGCATGCTGTAGAGACATGCAGGAGTGAAGAACAGTAAGTGACTAATTTTAGGTGGCTCTAGAGCAGGGAAATAGTTCACATTACTGAGTTCAACAGACATTCACTGTATGTGTTACATTCCAAAGTGCATTTTACCAATTTATATCTTAAAGATTTCATGGAGGTATGATATAGGGTTTGTGCAGCTTTTCCTATGGCAAAACTTCCTACAGTGGCATTGGATATTGTTTACCCCAAAGTCTCACACTTAGGGCAGCTACTCCTCGCCCTCTCCACTGCCCACTCTGCACCCTATGCTGTTTCCTCTTTGGTGTTCTCCTTCCTGGTCCTATGAATCTCAGCAGCCCTCTCTTACCAAAATCTTCTAGATGTCACACATGACCCTCCCACCTCAGTGTACCTGTGGAATTAAAGTATCCTATTCTCTAGTCTGTTGCTTTTCTCATGAGGAAAAGCTCTCTCTGGAATTCTGGCTGCTGAAATGTTTCACCTTGTTATGAAGTGTATCTGCTAAACATTGCAGTGGGTGCTGTGCCTACCAAATGAGTTGGGTAAAATCCCATCTTCAAGAAGCTTCATTTCTAAGAGGGGAAAAAAAGACAGGTTGACCAAGAAGTGTGCTAACGTTGTGTAAATGTAGAGATAGAAGTATGTAAAGAGGACATTGATCATAAACGGTTAAATTTAAATGGAAAGGATGGAAAAAAGTTTCACAGAGAAGGTGAAAATTTAAGTGAACATTGAAAGAGCAAATGTTGCATTTTCTGGACCCTGAAGGATGAGCTTAATGATTCAGTTTAAGATAATATATTTTAATAACCACAGAAATGTTAAAATACTTTAGTATTGCTAGAGAAAAGAAGTCTTGGGGAGCAGAAATAGAGGGAGGTGAACAGTTCCCTTTGCACACCTGCTATTGAATACTTGGTAATTACATATGAATATAAGTATATTACATAGGTCACACGCTTTTAATAAGAAAAATGAGCAATTTTAAAAATTCAGTTATACTAAGTACAGAATTTGTAAAGCACAGAAGTAGCCCTATATAATGTTATTGTTAAATAAGTACATATATGTGAAAAGATCAGACTTAAAGATAAAATTATTATCTTCAGTATTTCCAGATTAGCGACAAACAAGTGATTCAATCTCTAATTTTTATTTATCTTTAGAATGAATAAATAAATAAAGATAATCATTAAGCTATAAAACCTTAAATATAAACTGCCTTTGAGCAATCATTGTAACTTTCTGGTGTGTCCTCTGGTGAAGTTAAGAGAAGGACAAAGTGATAACCACAGTTAAGCAACGCACTCTTGATGCATGTAATGTTAACTGAAGAAGAAGTTAACTGGGCAAAAATAAGTTGAGGTAGTTTTCTTCTGTTTTACTCAGCAGGAAACATTCCTAATGAACTGCATGATCAGTTAATAAAGTATCAACAAATTAAGAAGATGCCAAAAAACGGGAAATGGCCATGCAATACAGCTAGCAATTTTTTTGAAAAGGAATTTACAAATTCAAACAAAGAGTTTACCCTCCCTAAACAAAACAAAGCAAAACTTCAGTTCAGATCTTCAGAAAGTGCTGTATATTGTAACTATCTTTTTAATGTGTTTTAGACCACCACATCTCAGATTCCTTCTTGTCTTTCATACCTAGTATTCCCTAGTAGTCACTTAAAAAATAGCATAGCCGCACAACAATTTCAGTCTAGAAAGAAGATAATATTTGAGTTGAGACCTGAATGAGGGAACTAGCCAAGCAAATATCTACAAAAAGAATTGTAGGTTCAGGAAACAGCCATTGCAAAAGCCAATCTGGCTTGTGTGCATGAACAATGGAGGTATTCCTAAAAGGTGAGGTCACAGAGGCAGATAGACTAAATAAATATTTGTAAATTATGATAAGGAATCTGGATGTGTTGCACTGTAATCATCTATTTGTCTGCATCTTCCATAAGCCTGTTCAGAGACTAACTCCATCTCATCTCCCAGTGTATCACTGAGGTTCATACTGTGCCTGGCACTAAGTAGACAATATGTAGATATTTTTTGGATGAAATGATAGATGAACAACCTATTTTATTGGAATTTGGTACTTCCGTATATAACTTCTATTCAAGTATGTACTTTAAAAAATATTATAATTTATGTATTTGAAAGCCTGGGAGCAAGCTATATTTAAGCCAGGATTTGGGTCACTAACAATAATAAGAAAATTCTCTATGAGTAAATGTAAAGGTCATGTGGGGTCTCAATTATGTAGATGCTTTAAGCTAAATCTAGTTCAGCATTGATTATGATGTTTCCTTTCTCACGTAGAACTCTAATGAGCTTTACCCATTATCTTGATCATTAGTGAGCAAGCATGTCAGAAGATTAAAGACAGTGGTCAGAGCTGAAAATGGCTCTCACTTGTCTTATTCACTTTAATTCTATATTTAATTGGGGAAACTAATGCTTTTCTATTTCAGTTTTCTATTCATAATTGTTGCCTCATGAATGCAGTACGGCTTTTGACATTTCATGTAAGCCACACAGAATTTGTATTCTACGTTTATTTAAGCAACTCTAATAACCTGTTGCTTCATGAATAAGCTCTATGTTTAGCATCCAAAATACACCTCTGAATTTCAGCTTTTGAAATTAATTTCTGAGTGTTTATTCACAGAAGCTTCTCACTGAAATTGCCATTCAGACTGATGTCAGTGAAGCACATCAAGATATTATGAGATGAGACTCTGAATAAGTCATTCTAGATAATTTTTAAAATATATTTAAGCTAAAAGCATATTTAAAAAGCATAGTATTTGCAGAAGTAAATAAAATGAAGTGATATTTAATCATAGAGGGTGGGATGTGAGGTTTTTTGGGGGTAAAGGGGTAAGTTAGGAGAGAACTGTAGTTAATTTTCCCACTTGAAGAGATTTCAACCTTGAATTGTCAGAATGTCTTCGAGAATATTGTTTAATGAAAAGAAAAAGACAAGATTTGGAGATTCCACTAAGGAAATTGTGGTTTAGTGAATGATTAGTCAGGGTTCTCTAGAGAAATAGAACTGATAGAATGTGTATTTATATATGGAGAGTCAGAGAGATTTATTTTAAGGAATTGGCTCACATGATAATAATGGAGGCTGGCAAATCCAAAATCTGCAGGGTGTTTTGGCAGGCTGGAGACCCAGGGAAGAGCCATGGTGCAGTTCAAGTTCAAAGGCCCTCTCCTGGCAGAATTCCTTCTTGATTCGGGAAGGTCAGTTTTTGTTCTATTAAGGCCTCAACTGATTAGATGAGGCCCACTCACACACAGCAGAGGCCATCTGCTTTACTCAAAGTCTACCAATTTAAAGGTTAACCTCATTCAAAAAACACTGTCACAGAAATATCCAGAGTAATGTTTGACCCAATATCTGGGCAATTAGCTCAGCCAAGTTGACACATAAAATTAACCATTACAAACCTACCCCTTGTCACCTTGTCACCTATATGCATCTCCTAAATTATACTTAATCTCTCAATAAGGGCAATAATAAGGTCATAATTCTGCCTAATATGATACAACTAGCCTGCATACAACTGAAAATGGCTAACCCTTTTTCAAGTAAAGGATGCAAAGTCCTTGTGTGATGCTTACTCTTCTCCTTGACATCCTGTAACTTAAATATTATGATGTAAAATTAACAATACTTGAATACTATAATACAAAGTAAATGCATCTTCTGTTACATGATAAGAGGATAAGAGAGGACAGAAAACACATTTGTTTCAAATGTGTTTTCATATGTGAAAACACATTTGTAATAAAATAAAGAAAATATTCATGACAATTATAGTTCTGATTTCTATATGGTCATGTGGTCAGAGCAAGCATGTCAGCTGGTCATGGTTCATTACTTGGTGGGGAGACCCAAACCTTCATTCCTGAGACATAGATATTTGGATGTTGTATTATACAACCATTCAGGTTTTCTAGGAGCTTCTAACTGAAGACAAATTTATTTTTGACTTTCTTAAGTACTGTTTCCAAAATATTAAAAAGGAAATACCATTAATGGTGAAACAGTAAATATACTGAACCATTTCATCCCCCAACTCTCTTCAGGTTGGAATCCCTCAGTGGCCAAAGACAAGACATTTCTTTGAAATTTGTAATTTTAGCAACAAAGTGCATACAAAACTACTATTTAACTCCATCAACTTTTATTTGCTTTACAAACTAGTGCTTTTCAATGACTTTCTATCAAGTGAAATGAGCACTTCAAGGGTCGTACACTGCTCTTTTCATTGGAGACCAGTATAAGCAATGTGTTCAGAAGATATACTTAGGGTCTGTCTACTTAACAGTGGGATTTTAAACAGATAGCAAATAATGCACTTCTTGACTAGAGATGTGGTCAGACCTACTCTTACTTACAGTTCCAGCCATGGGCATTACTTAACCCTGTGTACCAAAAGCAGTCATGATCAGATTTGTGCTGTTTCACACTGTTTTTTTAACCCAGCGCTGCAGTTGGCTCAGATGATTAATTAAGCAACACTACAATTTAAAGAAGAGCAGAGTTTGGAACCCCAACACTAATCTCTAGGAAATGACAGTCACTTTCACAGTAATAAATGATTGGACAGCGACTATAGTTGTCTTTAGCAAAAACTGTATGCTTGAACTGATGATGCATATTCCTGGTGTGAAGAATGACAAAACCTTCACCCATCATATAAAAATATCCCATAATCTATCCCTTAATTTTGATAGGTCAAGTCCTCCCAGAGGGGAAAAAGATCTATCCTCTAATATTAATCGTACCTTTGAAATACATAACCTATTTATAATAATGGTAGGTCTTCGAGTTTTCTAGTCTTAGAACTCTAAGGAAATAAATTGACAAACTAAGGTTAAAACACTTAAGATAGAGTGGATGTATAAGAAATTTAAAAATCTATGTTTTTTCTCTGTATATTAAACATATATATTATTTTTTCAGGCATTTCATTCAATGATATTTAACGTTATATTTTAAGTTTGTATTGCACTTGATATTTTGCAAATGAATCATTGTATATGATGGCCCCTAAAATAATATGTCATTAACCAATATTAATTAGTTGTTTTTTATTTGCTCATACCCAGAATCAATCTGAAGCAGCAAATAACTAGTATCTTTGACACTTTTAAAAATCTACAGTTTGATTGGAAAATGTGTGATAACAGACAATATTTACTTAACTTGGAACTAAGCTTAAAACCAAGGCTTCTGAAGGCCAAAGGAATGTTTTTTTCCAGTATAAAATAATATATTACCAACTTTTTAGAAACTTCCTTAGATTTTAATTTATGACCCATTTATGCAATATTTCATCAAAGAGTATTTATATATAAAATATTTCACTTCATTTGTTACTCATGGAAATATTTGCTACTACTTTCTAACTCTTGTCTGGTATGAATAATAACATATAAAAAACCCCATCATCTTTATCAAATAATACACAATACATTGATTTGACTATTTGATCATAATATTTAGATAGTGCAGTGTTGTTCAGTATCATACAATTATGAAAAAAAGCAAGGAGGAGAAAAATGAAAGTCTTAAGAACCTAATGGAAAGAGTGAAAATGGGGAAAGCGGAAGATATAGAGGAAATGGAAATAAATGCATATTATTGGAGTGGGGGTGTGCCACACAGACTGTTTCAAGGGAACCTTAGTGTCAGTATGATAGATTTTGCGTCATCAGGATATTCTGAGCTTAAGAATTTCATGGATGACATTATACAAATAGGGAACACAGAGGTTGCATGATTTGTTCATCATTATACCATGTATCTGTTACAACTGTATGTAATCCTAATGCTCTGTGTCTCAGTCATTTGTTTGGATGAATGAGTTGCTTTTGTTTCAATAGCTAAAATAAAAATATATGAAGATTTTGTTGGCTTAGACTGACCACACTAAAACAAAAGAAAATAAAACAACCTTAGGTGATTTTCTTTTCTGAGGAAATATAGGGTAAATAATGTAACCTAAGGGGAAAAAAAATCAGTCCTGCTTAATCTTACTTCAGCAGAGAAGGAAAAGAATTTGGCTTACTTAAACTCTGTCTATTCTAAAGATGGACACTTTAGAAATAGTATTAACTTTACAAGAATTGTTAATATTGCTTAAGTTGATGCATCAGTATTTCTTAATACACTAGAAAATAGTAGACTAATGTTCTCATAAAGAAAGTATATTTTTTAAAAAATCCTTTATCTTAATTTCATTATAAAGATTACTCAGTATTTGGTGTATGCCTTGTTTCCCATAAGTCATGTAAAGATTTGGAATCTTGAATAACTATTTGCACTGATTTTTCTTGTGAATAAAAACAATATGACTAATCTCCTGGCTAAAAAAGAATATTCTTCATATGGGTTATAACATTTATTATTAGGTAACACATCTATTTATCGATTATTTGTCACCTGAATTCCTTTGAGTCTGTGGTTTTGTCACCAAAATCCTAGCTACAAAAACAGAGGGAGAGAGAGAAGGAAGGAAGGAGGGAAGGAAGGAAGGAAGGAAAGAAGGAAAGAAGGAAAAAGTGAGAGAAAGAGATAAAGAAAGAAAGGAAGGAAGGAAGGAAGGAAGAAAAGAAGGAAGGAATGAGAGAGGCCAGGAGGGACGGAGGGAAAGAGAAAGGAAGAAAGAAAGAAAGGAAGAAAGAAAAATTCTTCACACACCTATAAAACTGAAATACGCCCACTGGCTGTAGCCTATCTTCAGAAATGGATGTCACTTCATAAAAATGAGATTCTCAGCCAAAGCTCTAATTTTAAAATAAAACATGAGCTTTAAAAAATTTTGTGTTCAAACTTACTGGACTTGGCCCCTGGTTTGAAATCACTGCCAAATTGGCTCTGTGACAGCATGAAAATATAATGTTAAATCCTATGGATTTGCCATTTTAAATGTCAAAACTGACAAGTGTCAGCACTTTGATATAATTCAACCTAATAGAAGAGTAATAGTCACTACAGGATATGAGGAGACAATATATGTTTGTCTGCTAATAGTTCTTAATTACATAAGAGAAAGAAGTCAAGTATGAAAATTATGTTTTATATATGATCAGAAAAGTTTTAAAGTGGATTAGATTGGATTGAGAATGGAAGTAGGATGGAAGACATTCTAAGAGAAAAGAGAAATACCAACAAATATATGAAGGTAGGAAAATGTAGACTGTATTGGGAGAGTTATAACATAAAAAGTAGACTTCTATTGGATGCATGTGAAAGAATAGAGAGAGCCAAGAATCTAAGGGCCAACAGTGGCCAGATTTTAAAGATCTTTGACAGTTACATGAAAAATATATGAATCTAGTATATAATAGAAAAAGTAATAAAGGCTTTTCATTCAGAAAAGTCACATGAGCTGTCCTGAACTGTTTTAAGATGGGTAAGGCAATGGTGTGTATATTAGACAAAAGGTGTGTGAGCAGACCCTCAAAGCTGAGAAATAAAATTAAAACTATTTTAGCAATAATAATCTGGCAATAACGCTAGAACAAAATTGGCAGAAGAAATGGAAAACAAAATAGGGACTTGAGAAGCACTGTGAGGAGTTAATCTACATTCGTTACTCTCTTCTATGGACATGGTTAAATGCTATGAAATATCTAGATTGGTCTCCAAGGATCTTAGAGTGTAGTAAACAGTATAACAGATGCAATTCAGTGTCTATTATTAGTATTATTAAATTTTGTGGCCCTTCTACATGCCAGACTACTAACAGGTAGAAGGCAGAAAGTGATATTACTGGAGAGACAGTGCTAGGGAGTTCCTTCTGGGGAAGAGACAAGAAACGCATTGTGAAGAAGGGGAAATAGTATTTACATCTTCAAATATTTGTAGACTTTGGACACATCAGGATGACTTGGCAATTAATTCAACATGGAGGAGTTAGCAATTAAAAAAGAAGAATCAATGATAACTAGGTTTCCAAATCTGAATGACAGTGCTCTCTAGGGAAATAAAGATATTTTGATTGAAGGATGAGATAGTTCTCAGAGGAATGATGATGACTTCGTTTATAGCCAGGCTGAAGGTGAGAGATGCCAGTGCAAGTGCAGGGTTGTGAGTATTGAGAGAGCTGAGTTAGGCAGGAGACACTTGAAATACTAAGACCTTCTCAAAACTCCAGACACTCTATATCACTATATCATTTTCCCCTTAAAATGCAATAATGTATGGCTGATCCTTAATGTTTCTACATATGTTTATAAAATCAGTTTTTTAGTTCTCTGCATTTTTCTTCATTTTAATCATCAGCACCAACAGCTGCATTTGTTTATAAGAAATGAACTTCTTAATCACCATCAAAGAATGGTTTGATATGCAGCACTAAGCAGAGAGCAAGAAACTGGCCTTATGAAGAAATTAGGTTTACTTCCATCCAAAATCAGTCTCAGTCTGTGACTGTATGTCTCTGTCTCTGTCTCTGCCTTTCTCTCTTCTCTCCCTCTCTCTCTGTCTTTCTCAAATATCTGGTAACTGACACATTTTAGGGTCTTGGAAAATAGAAATGAGAAAAATATGATGAAAATAAGGTGGAATAGGAAACAAATCCATACTCTCAACAATATATATTAGCTACCAATATGCAACAGGATTGCATAGTGCTAGAGATACAATGTTTAATGGAATAGAGGGTCACGTTTTTATGGTACTTACAATCTATTCACCATGCCTTCAACACAGTTGCATTTCACACATCTGCTATGAGAAAGAAATTTTGGTAGCAGAGAGGTAGATAGTAATATACAGCTAATACACCATTAACAAAGATGGCTGTGCTAGAAAGAAAAAGTCTCAGATGCTATTTATATCAGGAGGATCTGACCTAGCCTAGTTGATCAGGGAAGGTATTTCCGATGAGGGGACATATAAAACAACAACTGAAGAGTGACTTATCCAGTATATTAATTGTGACAAACATATTCTAGACAGATGAATAGCAAGTGTGAGAGAGTGGTTTAGGTAAGGTAAGAGAGGATATATGTTTAGATTTTCTTTTATAAAAGAAATTAAACAAAATATAAGATTATTTGCTTTTTAAATCAATACATGTATTTTTATGATGAAGAGGTTTAATTATTCACGGCCATGGTTATTTGGAGGGGACACAAAGGAGAGGTGGTATTTGGTTAAATTGGAGACATTGTAAGTGGGCAAAAGGAATAATGTATTAGATTCGGAGACAAAACTTTTGCTATCATTTAAGAAACAATGAGGGCTTCCCTGGTGGTGCAATGGTTGAGAGTCCACCTGCCAATGCAGGGGACATGGGTTCGTGCCCCAGTCTGGGAAGATGCCACATGCTGCAGAGCGGCTGGGCCCGTGAGCCATTGCCGCTGAGCCTGTGCGTCTGGAGCCTGTGCTCCGCAACGGAAGAGGGCACAACAGTGAGAGGGCCACATACCACAAAAAAAAAAAAAAAAAAGGAAACAATGAAAGGCTCAATTGGCTTTCTCCAAACCCTTGCCTGCTCTTCGATGCCAAAATTTAAGGTATTGTGTTTGACTGAAAAGCACACTGTGAGTTGTATGCATCCTTCCTGATCCCTTTTATGACCCAGAACTTGTATTTCAGTTCTATTGTAAAACCAGACAACTGTGAATTAAACTGAATTTTGGATAAATTAAACCTGGTCATATACTTCTCCTTCTGTAAACAGGCCTCTAAAATTCACAGAGTATTTAATCCATTTTGAGTTTATTTTTTGTGTGGTGTTAGAGAATGTTCTAATTTCATTCTTTTACATGTATCTGTCCTGTTTTCCCAGCACCACTTATTGAAGAGACTGTCTTTTCTACAGTGTATATTCCTGCCTCCTTTGTCATAGATTAATTGACCATAAGTGCATGGGTTTATTTCTGGGCTTTCTATCCTGTTCCACTGATCTATGAGTCTGTTTTTGTGCCAGTACCATACTGTTTTGATTACTGTAGTTTTGTAGTATAATCTGAAGTCAGGGAGTATGATTCCTCCAGCTCTATTTTTCTTTCTCAAGATTGCTTTGGCTATTTTTTTTTCTCAAGATTGCTTTTGTGTTTCCATACAAATTTAAAGATTATTTGTCCTAGTTCTGTGAAAAATTCCATTAATATTTTAACAGAGATTGCATTGAATCTGTAGATTACCTTGAGTAGTATGGTCATTTTAATAATATTGATTCTTCCAATCCAAGAACATGGTATATCTTTCCATCTGTTTGTGTTGTCTTCAATTTCTTTCATCCATGTCTTATAGTTTTCAGAGTACAGGTCTTTTGCCTCTTTAGGTAGGTTAATTCCTAGGTATTGTATTATTTTAATGTGTTGGTAAATGGGATGGTTTCCTTAGTTTCTCTTTCTGAGAGTTCATTGTTAGTGTATAGAAATACAACAGATTTCTGTATATTAATTTTGTAGCCTGCAACTTTACCAAATTCGCTGTTGAACTCTAGTAGTTTTCCAATGGCATCTTTGGGATTTTCTATGTATAGTATCATGTCATCAGCAAACAGTGACAGTTTTACTTCTTCCTTTCCAATTTGGATTCCTTTGATTAAAGACCTAAATGTAAGACTGGATATTATAAAACTCCTTGGGGAAAACAGACAGAACACTATTTGACCTAACTTGCAACAATAGTTATTTGGATCCATCTCCTAAAGTAAAGGAAATAAAAGCAAAAATAAACAAATGGGACCTAATTTAACTTAAAAGCTTTTACACAGCAAAGAAAACCATTGACAAAATGAAAAGACAACCTACTGAATGGGAGAAAATAGTTGCAAATGATATGACCGTAAGAGATTAAAATCCAACATATATAAACAGCTCATAAAATTCAATATCAAAAACATACAAACAAACAACCCCATTAAAATATGAGCAAAAGAACTGAATAGACATCTTTCCAAAGAGGAAAGGCAGATGGCCAGCAGGCACATGAAAAGCTGCTCAGCACCACTAATCATCAGGGAAATGCAAATCGAAACCACAGTGAAATACCACCTCAAACCTCTAAGAATGGCTATCATCAAAAATAACAAGGGCCTCCCTGGTGGCGCAGTGGTTGAGGGTTCGCCTGCCGATTCAGGGGACACGGGTTCGTGCCCTGGTTCGGGAGGATCCCACATGCCGTGGAGCGGCTGGGCCCATGAGCCATGGCCACTGGGCCTGCGCGTCCGGAGCCTGTGCTCCACAACGGGAGAGGCCATAACAGTGAGAGGCCCACGTACCGCAAAAAAAAAAAAAAAAAAAAAAAAAAAACAAATGTTGGCAAGCATGTGGAGAAAAGCGAACAATTTTACACAGTTAGTGGGAATGTAAATTGGTGCAGCCACTGTGGAAAACAGTATGGAGGTTTCTCAAAAAACTAAAAATAGAACTACCATGTGACCCAGCAATTCCACTCCTGGGAAAAACACTAATTGGACCCCAGTGTTCACAGCAGCATTATTTACAATAGCCGAGATATGGAAACAACCTAAGTGTCCATCAACAGATGAATAGATATAGAAGATGTGAGAGAGATATATATATATATATATATATATATATATATGCCTCACATATATATAATGGAATGTTACCCAGCCATAAAACAGAATGAAATTTTGCCATTTGCAGCTACATGGATGGACATGGAGGGTATTATGCTAAGTGAAATAAGGCAGGAAGAGAAAGACAAATACTCTATGATACCACTTATATATGGAGTCTAAAAATATAACAAAAAAGAAGAAGACTCACCAATATAGATAACAAACTAGTGGTTACCAGTGGAGGGAGGCAATACAGGGGTGGGGGAGTGGGAGATATAAACTATCAGGTGTAAGATAGGCTCAAAGATGTATTTTACAACATGGGGAATATAGCCAATATTTTGTAATAATTGTGAATGGAAAGTAACCTTTCAAAATTGTATTAAAATTTTTTTCAATTAAAAAAATAAAATTATCAGAGTCATAATTATTTTCTTAAGCAGATTTAAAATTGTATTGCCAAAATATTGCCCTATAATTTACAGAAGTAAATCATAATTGATACCAAAAGAGTACCACCTTCAAGAGAAGGCTTTTCAAAACTTCAAGCAGAATACTTCATTTCTAATCAGTCTAGTTCACCTTTATTACAATTTTATTCTCTCTCTTTTACTTCAGTGTCAACAAGTCATGTGATAGAATCCCTCTCATGCAGTCAGCCCAGAACTTTGTGCTTCAAATTCCAATCTCTCTAGCAACTAGCTTTTTTGAAGTAGGACCTCAGGAGGTTGCAACAGAAGCACAATTATTTCTTAACTTTGAAACTTAGTCCATCTTTGCAGAAAAGCCTTCAAGTTCCTGCCAGCAGCTTCTGGTCTAATCCTTACACCTTAGCTATCCTTAATTAGTGCTTACACCTTAGGTAACCCCCTTTCCTAGAGCAGCCTTCTGCTACCCATGGCAGAAAAATCGTTTTACTTGCATTTTTCCCTGACACCTATCCTTATATTTTTTTTCTTCAAAATTAGAGAGTGGAAGTATGAGAGAGAAAAGAAATGCAGTGTTTCCATCCTTCTTGATCTAATGATTTTTCTGCCCTTTCAGAAAAGGAGTATAACTTGATTTCCATGGCAAACCCACTGCTCCGGCCTTTAGCAAGTTTATACTTAATTTTTCCTTATATTTAATAGAACTGACATTATTTTTCTTAACTGAGCTCATGTTCATTTGCTGACAGAAGCTGCTTTTTTTTAAAAGGATCTGACATTGTCATACTGAGTGAAGTAAATCAGACAGAGAAAGACATATCATGATATCATTTATATGTGGAATCTAAAAAAAAGGTACAAATGAACTTACCTACAAAACAGAAATAGAGTTACATATGTAGAAAATAAACTCATGGTTACCAGGGGGTAGGGTGAGGGAGGGATAAATTGGAAGTTTGGGTTTGACATATGCACACTACTATATATAAAATAGATAACTAATAAGGACCTACGGTATAGCACAGGAAACTCTACTCAGTACTCTGTACTGGCCTATATGAGAAAAGAATCTAAGAAAGAATGGATACATGTATATGTATAACAGATTCACTTTGCTGTATACCTGAAACTTACACAACATTATAGATCAACTATACCCCAATAAAAATTTTAAAAATAAATAAATAATAAACAAATAAAAGGATCTTACAGTTTGGGGGCAACTTTAACATTTGAACATTCTGCAATACTTATGTGGATAAATTTGCTCTGTGTAGGTTAATCAGTCACTTTTACCTTAGTGGACATAAACAAATTCTGATAGGTTTACTCTTAACAGAGTTAGGGGAGAGTAGGGTCTAAATAGGGCTGTTAACATAGAAAGGACATTCTTAAAATAAGTATTCGAAATGAAATGATTGGGAATTAACATAAAGTTTATTTCACAACTTCTGTGGTCAAGTTGTTTAAATAACAGAAATATGTATGTATTTTAAATAAAAAGATGTATGCATGCTCTATCTCAAAATTTTGAGAATATTCACCCACCCACCATGGTTAGTCATTTTCTTGCCAAGGCTGGAGATCCATCTAAGTGACCTTTTCTAGAGACTTTTTAAAAATCACATCTCAGATTCCACTCATATTTAATAAAGGCAAAGTTACTAAAGAATTACAATAATTTCAAGATTAAATATTTAAACTATGTGGATTAATTAATTTGTCCATGTCTTTTCTTTCTCTTTCTCTGTGTGTCTTTTATATTCAGTTTTTATTTCCTCATCTTTAAAATAAGAAGGTTGAACTTGTCATAAGAACCTGAGGTTTACATGGAGATTAGTTAGAACTGGGCTTTTATGATGCTCTGTGTGGTGTGTATGTGTGTGGGCTGTGTGTGTTTGTGTGTGCTTGCGTATGTGTGCACACATGTGGGGAAGGAATCCTTGTTACCATTCTCTTATATACAAATAAATGATTGTATCAGTTTTCTTTACTATTAAGGACTTTTAAAAATCTTGAAATAGAATATAGATGGGTACTTTTCTTGGGCGAAGCATGTCTTCCCCTTATGTTAGTACTTCATTTTAACAGCCAAGGGCAGAGAGTGGAAATCAAGAAGTGCGGTGATAGAACCCTGAGGTGAATAATCAAGATCAGATGCTTCCTGCATAGTTTGTACTGACTCAGAAGAAAATAATCACGGTGCTAAGACAAAGATGAGAGGAAAAATCACCTACTCCTTGTTAAGGGTTTTTATTTTTCTTGTTACTCAGTAGGTTAGTTAATTGGCTAGTTAATGAGTTAGTTCTTTAGCTTAAGACTAGCATGCTGAAAAGTGCATGCAGGTATGATTCCTTGGTACAGATTTTTGTAAGTAAGTTACAGCAGCCAAGTTAGACAGACTGACTGATGTGTGTCTGCTGAAGATGACAAGATTGAGCAATCAAAAGGAAATGTAAGCTTCCAGATTGTGTTGTTTAAATATAGAAAATAAAAGTGAGGAAATACAAACAATACAGAATAAGAAATTTCTTAGAAAGAAATACAGTCTATTTCCTTTGTAGAATTTAGCCAGAAGAAGTTAAATTTTCTTATGAAAATCAAACATGCACTCTATAAGAGTCTGAATAATACTTTGCTTAGCTTAATTAAAATTTAGTTTTAAACAACTGAGCCTCAGTTTCCACATCTATAAAATGAATATAATGATAGTAGTTACATCATAGGACTGTTCTGATGATTAAATGAATAATTTTATTGAAGAGTATTTTTAAATGCTATCACATAATATTAAATAATAGCTATAGAAATAATTGCTAGGTTCTAAAACCATACACCTAAGAGAATATCTAAAATCAACAAAAACTAAGTTACAAGTTAACCCCACGGTGCTGACCTATTTGAAAGATACGTGATCCCTAAGATGTACAGAATGCAGGGATTGTATAAATTTTATGGTATTGTGATGTTGATGATGACAAAGACGATGATGATGGTGAGAAAAAGAGTAATAATCACCATTTATTTTTTTTAATAAATTTATTCATTTTTTGGCTGCATTGGGTCCTCGTTGCTGCGCTCGGGCTTTCTCTAGTTGCGGCGAGCGGGGGCTACTGTTTGTTTTGGTTCACTGAATTCTCGTTGCGGTGGCTTCTCTTGTGGAGCACGGGCTCTAAGCACGCGGGCTTCAGTAGTTGTGGCTCACGGGCTCTACAGCACAGGCTCAGTCAGTAGCTGTGACACACGGGCTTAGCTTCTCTGCAGCGTGTGGGGTCTTTCCCGACCAGGGCTTGAAGCCGTGTCCCTTGCATTGGCAGGCGGATTCCTAACCAATGTGCCACCAGAGAAGACCTCACCATTTATTTAAGTACCTTCCATGGGTTAGATCTGTACTGGAAACATCGTATATGTAATTACTTATTTTTTTTAAGTTGGCATTTACTGAGTGATTTTTAGGACTAAAGCACCATAATAAACATTATTGGGAACACAAAGACTCCAATGGTGCCTCTGATCTCAAAGCACCCAGTGCTATTGGAGAGATATGATATGAACTAGGACAAATTAAATATCAGTGAAATATTTGCAATTGCTCCAAACTTCCATAGCTTCATTCCTTTGATTGGAAAGTAGTACTGTATTCAGTACTACTCAAATGTAAATAACTCATAAAATCAACTAGGGAAAAAAATTCATCTTAACATGTTCCCTTGAAATCCAAATCAAAAGGATAGACTATCATACCCATTTCACTGCTAAACTCAAAAGAGCTACTTGTCTAACTATGCTTTTACATAACTTTTTGGTAAGTTATTTCAGCTTTAAGTATGGAAGATATTTGAACTATCATAGAGAGATATAGAATTCTGAATTGTAATCATCGAAAACTACAATGATCTTATCTGTAACGTATCAATTGGGTAACTTTTCCTTTGGGGTTAATGCAGATAATTTAATATAAATTACTAAACTAATTTATAGTATTCTTTATTTCAGCTAAATGATGCAGATTTGAGCATTGCAAAATATAAATGGATATGAAATACGTAAAAGCAAATTACAGCACTTTTGGCATATATTGATTGTGCTTTTTGGAATAAAAAGTATGCTAGACTCTAGAGCCATAGTATTTTGCTGTTAAGTCACTTGGTCATCATCTGCCAGAGACTTCACTGAAGGCAGGGAGTTGAAAGCTTCAGCTATACCAATACGACTTTATGTTATTAATATTAATAGATTGTATTTTTAATATTTTCAATCACCCAAGATAAAAAGTCATAACTAAATAAAATAATGAGTCAAATCAAATCAAAGTTCAGAAAAAAGGAGTGAAAATATAACTAACAATAATGTCTGCTGTTTAGTCTCTTGCAAACTGAAATATTTGTGCATGTTATGAAAATAATTGTTATATATGACTCCATTCTTGCACCTGATAAATATGCAGTTTATCAGCAAACTGGCAAATGGCAACTGGTCAAGGGAAAAGGAAAAAATTGTTGGGGTTTAGGATTTCTAAAATTAGTTATTAAAAAAATCTCAATTGGTGTTTTTGATTTTTAAAAAAATAACTTTAAAAAATATTTGATTGTAGAGCAGTCTATATTTTTTTAAACTCTAGGATTTAAAAATGAGAGGATGTAAATATTCCTAGAGACGTGCTGCACCTAATGGCCAGAGGGAGAAATTGACATTTCTTCCTGTGTGTTCACACAGTGCAGTACTCTTTTTAGCGTGTTATTACACTCTTCTTTTTTATTATTTTTAGCTTACCTGTTTATTCATTGTAAACCCTTAAACTGTGCATAGTATTGATTTCGGACGCAGGTGGCAGTAAGCGGCAGGTGGCAGTAAGCGGCAGGTGGCAGTAATCGGCAGCTTGCAGCAAGCAGCAGCAAGCAGTAGCTGGAAGCAAAATCTCAGTTCCCTGACGGGGAATCAAACCCAGGTTGCCTGGATAGAAACCAGGATCTTAACCACTAGACCACAGGGTCAGCAGCCAGAACCTAAATCCCCAGTGCTTTGTATACCTTGAAATGAAGAATCTGACAAGGTGTTGGAAGGTATAGAAGAAAGTAAAGTATTTATTAGAAAAGCAGAGTATATGCGAAAAGATGCACAGGCAAACTCAGCGGGAGACTCGTGAGAGTTGTGCCTTTGGGAAGTTTATATCCTTTTTAAGGGGGCAGTCTTCTGGGTCTTTGTCTTCTTCTGGGCCAATCTTATTGTTTTGACCCCATGGCGAATTTGCCTCTGGACCCTCCCCTGGGTATGCACGCACTCCTCAGTCAAGATGGATTTCATCGCAAAGGCCTCTGGGAGGGAGATAGCAGGACTTACTATGGTCTGGCATCCCCTGCCTTTTTGACCCTGTGAACGTTTTTGCCCATGCGTAGTGTCTCCCTTGCCCGAAGGATGGGAAATGTATGACCTCTTGATCTTTTAACAGGGTTTAGGTCCTCTCTGTCCCTGCCATAAAAGTGTCCAAAGTCTGGTTATCTACCCTATTCCTATTGCTGTTTCTTATATTGAGGTGCACATCTCGAAATATAGAAAGGAGTCTGGTCATAAATATGTAGCCCTGGAGCCCGTTTGTTTCTTGCCTAGGGAAATGTAAACAGGGGGCTGGTAATGAATGTCCGGCCTGGAGTCCATCTTCTTCTCACCCCAGGAGGTGTGAACAGGAGGCCAGTTGTAAATGCTTAGCCTGGAGCCCATCTATCTCCTACCTCATTATTTTATATTTATTTTCTTATTTTCTTCCTTCCTTCCCTCCTCCTTTCCCTTCCTCTCTCCAAAAGTATGTTCTTACAGTCTACCTAGTCCAAACCTCTAATCTCTTGTTTCTGTGTGCTGTGTATACTCTGTGTTGTGCCTTCACTATTGTTAACCATCCGTTCCTGTGAGACTCCCAGTTTGCCTCTAACTCTAGGCTATTTCAATGTGTGAATGTAGTATCCTACAATATAAGAATCTAACTAAAATTTTACTGCCTGTGGAAATAACTTTCTTCAAAATATATTTATTTAAGGACAACTATGTGCCAGGTATTCTTTGAGGTACTAAAGATACAGCAATGAACAAAACAGAATCCTTGTCTCCTAAAGGTTATATTTTGCATAGAGGAGTCAAACTCTGAGTGAACTCTTGTTTGTATTGCCTGTGGTGTTTATTTCTGAATTCAATTTAGAACACTTTTTAAAATTATAAAGCATTTTTAAATTCTAGCACCCATTTACTTTGGAAACTTCTTTTATCTTTCTGTGTCATCAACTAAATTAATAAAACTGAGGAATTATATTAACCATGCCCTAAAGACACTATGTGTGTGTGTATGTTCAGTATATATATGTATATTTGTGTACGCATGTATACATTTCTCTCAGGAATTTTTTTTTTTTACTTCTAAGTATGTAAGGTTAGGTAAATTTTTTAATCTTTACTAAGTTTTTCTTATTTTGAACATGTAGATAATAGGGTCTATTTGACAGTGCTATTGTGATTATTAGAAATATTGTATGAAAATGGTCAATGAAGGGCCTCTTACTATGTCACAAAATCCTAAACAGATGTGGAATCTAGGGGTTAAAGTTAACAAAGTAATTTGCCCAAGGGTGTAACTTGCCCAAGTAAGTAGCAGATCTGAACTCAAGGTCTTGCCTCATTATCTTTTCTCCAACTTCATACTCAGAAAACTAGTTTATCTTTTACATGCTAAAGCATTGTCTACATGCTTGTTTAATTTGAACTAAAAATCTTTAGGAAAAATATTAACTACACGTTTCCCACTTGTGTATTAGCCTTGCAGAGCACTACATTTCTCATCTCAGGTTTTTTGGTTTTATTTTGTTTTGTTTTTGAAAAGCTCAGTCATATCTGCCATCTATTCCCAAGTGATTTTCTTCTCTGCTGTGATGGTGTCTGTCAGTCACTGTCAGTCTTTCTCAATCCATGGAATGGCTCCATAGTCAGTGTCACTGCTTCTCAGCGGCATTGCCTTCTTTCCTCTTATTTCCTCTTCTTCTTATGTTTTCATCCTGGGGAGAGGTGGAAGTGATGGGGGGAGAGGTCTTTTCTTGGTTCTCCCTTTTTTCTTACTTTAACTTGAAAAGAGTGGCCTTTCCTAAAAACACCAGTTAATCAGTGTTTCTTCCCTAACCTGTGTTTGTAGCACAGACTTAAAGTCCTTTATTCTTTATAGTCACATGTATTTGGTTTTGTCTGCTAAATAGCTATTTCTTTAACAGGAAATGAGAATTTAGTTTAGGGTTTTTTTCACTTATTTATTGACTAGGAGCCATTCCTTAATCTGAAGATTATGGAAAACAAATTCTAGAGGCCTGAAGTATTCAAACTAATTTTGCTCAGCTATTAACTTCTAAACGCTTTAAATGTTGAATAGCATTGCATTCTTGTCTCCAATTTGCATCTCCTTTTTTTCTTTTATAAGTCTTTAGTGGATCCCCATTGCCCTCTGAATAAGGGGCAAGCAAACTCTTTTAATAAAAGACAGAAACCTTTGGCATTTCAGTTCTCCTGAAAAAATCTTTAGTTCTCTGAAGGTGGCAACCTCCCTGGCAGTCTGGACTTTTTATGTTGGCTGCCCCTACTGCTGGTTCATTGATCTCACACCACCTCCTCCCCATCCCATCTCCCTTGGGAGATACTGGTCAAGACAGGAGTTACTTCCTCTTTGAAGCTTCCCCTAAGCTCCAAAGACTTGTTAGGCATTTGACCTTGGTTCTTATAGGGTCCTGGGTATGCCTTCAGAATAAGGCTTCTGCTACACTATAACCCCGAAGACAAGAGAGTGGTGTCTTATTCTCATTGTACTTCTAGTCTAGCATATACCATAGAGACCAACATAAAAGCAGGACCTCAGTAAGTATGTACTGAGTCAATTGAACTATCTTTAATGTGCAAATGAATTGCTGTTGTATATAGTCATTATATTATACTTGTGGGCTTCCTAAATGCATTCAGAATGTATTGAAATGAAGTGTTTATTAAAGGTGTTTAAAATTTAATAATAATAATTACTCAATAGTTTGCAAGATACTACTTCTTACTAAAATTTAATTAAATGTTTGTACCTGATAAGGATTTTTAAAGTGTATTTTATTCTGCATAAAATGCAGTTCCAAGAAATATAAGAATAACATTTTCCTGATAACATATTTTATATTCTAAACTAACTATAGTTCATATTTTCTAGCACACTTATTACTTTATTACTTTCTGGAAAATATTATTTTCTGGAAACAAGCACTTAGAACCCAGTGAGAGACATTTTGTTGATGTGTAAAGTCATTTAAGGGTAGTTCTTGTATTGGAACACAACATCCTTTTGAAGACTGATAAAAGCTATAGGCTCTCTCTTTCTCTCCAGAACAATGCCCAAATGCACATATCCTCAACAATTTTGCCTACAATTTTAAGATTCTTGTGTTTCATTCAAGAAAAATACGTTAAGAAATCCCAGACTAAAATCAACCTGAAAAGAACATGGACTCAGCCAAGAGGTGGGACAAAGGTAGAAGGACAAGAGTGTTAAAAATGGTCAAGAAGTATGTGCTTCAGAAAAAGCTGCACAATGGTGTATAAATCTGAAATACTTCCTAACTTGAATGCTACCTAAAAAGATGATTTCAATTGTTTGTAATCAAAAAAACTTGTACTCATTCACGCATCCACCCATTCAATTGGCCGCTGTGCTAGGAACTGAGAGAGTGAAGGGGAAGTGCAACTGTGGAAGAATAGTTATTATTTTAAACTAGGCAATTTCTCTGTGTTTCTCACATAAACTAGCATATCATGCTAGAGATAAGGAAAATGAATTCATTTGTTTGGAAGTTTCTGCTTACTATGACACTGATTTTATACCCAGTAGCCATTTTTCATTCCTAATTGATATTACGTGCAAATAAATGAAAATTTTAATGAATTCTAGAATCACAAAATATGATTTAATTATATTAATATTAAATGACTAGAATGAAAAGTATTAATGTGACATATAATCAATGCAGTAATATTGTAAGGTTATCGTTTTAAGCATCATAACAGTGCCCAAAATAGGATGAATATTTTTATAGAAATTTAATGGAAAACATGGCATCTTTTGATTACCCTGAAATTATTTACATGCAAAGGGATATCTCAAATTAACATAACAGTTTTTGTGGCTTCAGTCAAATTCAGGTGGGGTTAGAGGTAATTTTAATTCTCTGTGACATTCATTGAGACTCAGGCTTGGGTCTGTTTTCCTAGTAACATGGAACTGCTTTGCAATGAGACACCAAGGGAAACTTTGATCAAATCATTGAAGTAATTGTGGCCTCAAGTAAATTGCAGTGGAACCAAAGAAAACTTTTTGTATATAATCTGTCAGAAAACCAGAGAGAATGTGGGTAAACAATCACCTTGGAAAGGAGGGCATAGCACCACGTGTATATGATATTGTTATCCACCATACTTGATGACATATTATGATCCATGTGCGGGTGTGACTGAAAGACCTATTTGTGAACAATGGGCCTTTTCATGCTGCACATGCTAGGATGATTCTCTGGTTTTGCAGCTGCAGCTGCTATTTGCAAAGCATGCTGCTGTTTAAAAGGCATCCATTTAAATGTGAAGCCAATCCCAACTCTGCACAAAAGAGCCACCCAATTCCCGAATATACCATGACAGTTTGATCTGTCTGTGCTGAGTTACCTAACTTTCTACAGCTCCATCATATTGCTTTCCCCAAATACTCCTGTACTCTTTACTAATGCTGAAACTGACAAGAATTATGTTTTCATGAATATCATTTAAACTCTGGGCATTTGTTTTCTCTTCACTCATTTATCCATTCATTCAGAAAAGATTCTTGAAGACCTATCATGTCCCTATCTCCTTCCATGTGCTCTATGTGAAGAATAGAGCAGGAAGAAGACAAATACTTTCCCTGAACACTGTTTTTGGCTGTTCCAAACCTGCTACTTGATTTTTTTTTTTTTTTTGGTACGCGGGCCTCTCACTGTTGTGGCCTCTCCTGTTGCGGAGCACAGGCTCTGGACACGCAGGCTCAGCGGCCATGACTCACGGGCCCAGCCGCTCCGCGGCATGTGGGATCTTCCTGGACTGGGGCACGAACCCATGTCCCCTGCATTGGCAGACGGACTCTCAACCACTGTGCCACCAGGAAAGCCCCTGCTACTTAATTTTAAAGATGGCTTACAAATAAGGTTTATAGAATTACTCAAGAAACAAGTAGCCCTCTCTGGAACAAAATCATGTCACATGACAATACTGAAATTTGAACAGACCCATAACTTCAGGTATTGTTAACCTTCTGTGATGTTTGGATATGGATACAATGATACAAATGATGCAAATACATTTATGTCATTTGTTACTCCAGTTTTTAATCAGTGTTTTGTTTCCCAATCCATTCTGCCAGAAATAATACCATAACGTTTTCTTTATATTGACACCTTCTACTTTGTACTTTTTATCTTCTGCATTAAAGTATATGTTCCTTGGGGGCAAGGGCTTCTTTATCTTTGTTTCCTTTGTTAAACCTTGCATATAACCTGGCATATATATAGTTGGTGCACAATAAAACTTCTTATTGTTCCTTGACTACAGGAATATGTTCCTGCTTTGATTTTGCACAGCCTCTGCACTTACTATTCCCTCTGCCTGAAATACTCATCTCATGGATACCCACATGGTTCACTCCCTCAACCCTTCACTCTGTTTGAACATGATCTCATCAGAGAGGCTCACCATAACCAACCTACTTAAATTAGAAACTTCACAACCTCCTATTCCACCACTGCTCACACTTCCTATCCTATTCTCCTTACTCTGATTTATTGTTCTTCATAGCATTTATCACTATCTGTCACATTTGTTTATCATCTGTTTTCAACTACCAAAAGCTCTGTGAAGGTAGGAACTTTGTTCTATTCACTATTTTATTCCCAAGGCCTGGAACAATGCCTAGAACCTAATGTAATACTCAATAAACATTTGTTGAATAAATGAATGAATGAATGAATGATATAAATCCATGCATATCATATACTGCCTAACAAAGCATAGAGATATGATGGTTTATTGTATGACACTGGTAGTATGTGAAGAGTTCAGGTAGATGCTTCTGTAAAAGTTCCTCTGGGATGATGACATAACTCCCAGTAGCAAAAACCTTTTTGACAACGATTGACTTGATGTGATACAATAATTGCATAATTGCAGAAAGAGAAGAATGAGTCTGCTCATTTCTGGTATAACACTTGAACCATAGATAGGTGAATACATTTCCAGAATTCTACCATATCATCTTCCTCTTATTTAATTAGTGAAATGATTGCTTTGACAATTGCAAGCTTATGCCAGGCACATTTTGCTAAACTAGAGTAGATCATTTCTATTGGTAGTTTCAGTCCCATGTGGTCCTGTTACTTTCCCCCATATTTATGCCTCACTGTGAACAGAAGTGCTCAAATCCCATGTGATAATTAGTTAGATGCTGGCAAATTTTCAATGAATCTGTCTAATCCTGCACTGAATGTCTCTTTCCCTTTTCCGTTATTTGTCAGAAGATATCTATACACTTATGGTAGCTTACATTTACCCATATGCCCAGGCCAGAAGCTGGAGTAGCATCCTTGATCCCTCTTTCTTCTTCAGCCCCAAATCCAAGCATTAAAAATAGTAAGTCAGCTCTGTCTTGAAGCTGACCTCTTTTAATTCCCACTGACATTAAATTAGTGTAAGAAAACATCACCTCTTGGGAAGACTAATGCATTACCTTCTCCCTGGGTTTCCTGCCTCTGGTCTAGTTTCTCTCCAATGCATTCTCCTAACAGAATACAAGATAGTTTTTCAAAAATGCAAATCTATATTGGTTTCTCTTAATCTTCAGAATAAAGTCAAAATCTTCAGCTTGGCATGAAAGATAATTTATGAATAGACACCTGCCTCATTTTCCAGCTTCCCAACTACTCCTAATCCCTTTGAGCTCCAGTCCTTCTGAGTTATCTGCAAAATCTCTGAAAAAGTCATGTTTTTTCTTGACTCTGGACTTTGTACACATTATTCCTTATACTTGGTAAAACTTCTCTCCCATTTTTAGTGGGGTTTATTCCCCCTTCCTGATTTCAGTTTGGAGACTATCATATTCAGAGTTTTCTTGATCCTCTGAGACTGAGTTAGGTGTCTTTTATCTGTGCTTATTTGTCACTCTGTGATCACCCCTATCAAGATTGAAAACAAACGGTGCTGAAATTGCTTATTTACTTTCTTCCTTACCCACTAGCCTACAGGTATATCTTCTGTGTTCAGCACAGTGCTTGACACACAGTAAATGTTCAGCATTATTTGTTGAATAAGTTCTTAACTGCAATGAAAGTGTATTTATATTCATTGAGATGGTATGTTTCCATATTACATCTACGTAGAAGTCACTTTTGGAAGTTCACAGATCCTTCAAGACAATCAGAGGCTTTAGAATATATACAAATGTGATTTTAAATTAAAGCTTTTCTTTATTTCAAAGCAGAATGTATCCATTACATGTTGATCAAAAATTCACTTTGATTATTGGAGAGAGTACGTGTGTTCATATGAATATGAAACAAGGTTTATTTAAAGTATTGGCTAACACTTTCAGCAAGTGTAAGGCAAACATAATTTTTAACCTCCTTGAATGCAATTAAACAGTGTGGAAAAATCATTGATTAAGATTACACTTTATTTAGCCTCTTCTACCTGAAAAGTGTTAATTATTGGATTTGTGACAACACCAGAAAATGAGTAAGAGTAAATTAATAAGCATAATACACATTCAAACCTGATACTATCAAACTTTTTTTTTTTTTTTTTCAGTACGCGGGCCTTTCACTGTTGTGGCCTCTCCCGTTGTGGAGCACAGGCTACGGACGCACAGGCTCAGCGGCCATGGCTCACGGGCCATGGCTCCACAGCATGTGGGATCTTCCCGGACCGGGGCATGAACCCACGTCCCCTGCATCGGCAGGTGGAATCTCAAGCACTGCGCCACCAGGGAAGCCCTAATACTATCAAACTTTAAAGTGACTTCCCCTAAAGTTAGGTGTGTGACTTAAAACTGTAAATTTTTTTATTTCTACTTTGTGCTGTAGAAGAAATATTTGACCACAATAATATATATTAATTTTTTCTCAAGGCACTTTTATTCTTACACACTTTTTTCTAGTCATTGAAGAAAAGTTAGCTTATAGCTATCTACAGCTTCAAAGACAAAGCACAATAAGTTCAAATTAAATAAAAATAAAATAAAACAATTGAAAACAAAATTTAATATACAGATCATTCAGAAGATTCTGAAGTAATACAGGAAAATACAAAGGTAAACTGATGAATATAATTGTAAGATATTTAACCACATACACACACACACACACGTATATATATATAAAACTAAAAAAACAAATAAAATAAAAATAATAATAATAAAGATAATAGGAAAACCAAAGAATGGGAAACATATAACTAATGGCTGATGGAAACAGGAATAGAAAGAAATTCATATAATAAAAATATTTTTTAAAGTATTAACAAATCACAGTAATGATATTAACATGTATAGTTTCTTAAAATTTTTTATTGATATATCATTAACATATAGCATTATGTAAGTTTAAGGTGTACAATGTAATTTAATATATTTATATATTACAATATGATCACCACCATAGAATTAGCTAAAACCTGTATCATGTCTCATAATTATAATTTCTTTTTTGTAGTGGGAACAACTAAGATATAGCCTCTTAGCAACTCTGAAATTTATAATACAGTATTGTCTGTAATCACTATTCTGTGCATTACAGCTCCAGAACTTAATTATCTACTAGTTGCTAGTTTGTACCCTTAAATAACATCTTCCTAATTCTACCACCCTCCATCCTTTGTAACCATCATTCTACTCTCTGTTTTTATGAATTTAGTTTCTTAGATTCCTCATATAAGTGATATCATACAGTATTGTTTTTCTTTGTCTGACATCTCACTTAATGTAATGCCCTCAAGGTCCAACCATATTGTTGTGCAACTTGCAGGATTTCTTTCTTTTTCATGGCTGAATAATATTCCTCTGTGTGTGTGTGTGTGTGTGTGTGTGTGTGTGTGTGTGTGTGTAATACTAGCATATCTCATTTTATTGCTCTTCACTTAATTGCGCTTCATTGATATTGCATTTTTTTTTACAAATTGAATGTTTGTGGCAACCTTGTATAGAGCAAGTCTGTTAGCACCATTTTTTCAACATTTGCTCACTTTCTGTCTCCATGGTAAATCTCTCAATATTTCAAAATTCCGTTATATTGTATTTGTTAAGGGCATCTGTGATCATTGATCTTTGATGTTATAATTGCTTTGGGGCACTGTGAACCATGCCCATATAAGACAATGAATTTAATTGATAAACGTTGTGTGTGTTCTGACTTTTCCACTGACTGACTGGCCATTGCTCCATCTCTCTTCCTCTCCTCAGACCTCCATATTCTCTGTGACACAACAATGTTGGAATAAGTCAATTAATAACCCTACAATGGCCTCTAAGTGTTCAAGTGAAAGGAAGAGTCACATGCCTCTCACTTTAAATAAAAGGCTAAAAATGATTAAGCTTAGTGAAGAAGGCATGTTGAAAGTCTAAATAGGCAGAAAGCTAGGCCCCTTGCACCAAACAGGTAGCCAAGCCATGAATGCAAAGAAAAAGTTCTTGAAGGAAATTAAAAGTGCTACTCCAGTGAACACAGAAATGGTAAGAAAACAAAACAGCCTTATGTTTAATACAGAGAAAGTTTTACTGGTGTGTATAGACGATCAAACCAGCCACAATATTCCCTTGAGCCAAAGCCTAATCCAGAAAAAGGTCCTAACTCTCTTCAATCCTGTGAAGACTGAGAGAGATGAGGAAGCTACAGAAGAAAAATTTGAAGCTTAGCAGAGGTTGGTTCTTGAGGTTTAAGGAGATAAGTCATCTCCATAACATAAAAGTACAAGGTGAAGCAACAAGTTCTAATGTGGAAGCTGCCACAAGTTATCCAGAAAATCTAGCTAAAATAACTAATAAAGATAGCCACACTAAACAACAAATTTTCAATGTAGATGAAACAGCCTTATATTGGAAGGAGATGGCTTCTAAGACTTTCAAAGCTAGAGAAGCCTTTAAAGCTTTAAAGGACAGACTGATTCTCTTGTTAGAGGCTAACTTCAACTTTAAGTTGAAGCCAGTGCTCATTTATCATTTCCAAAATCCTAGGCCCCTTAAGAATTATGCTGAATCTACTCTGCCTATGCTCTATAAATGGAACAACAGAGCCTGGATGACAGCACATCAGTTTACAGCATGGTTTACTGAATAGTTTAAGCCCACTCTTGAGACCTACTGCCCAGGAAAATAATTCCTTTCAAAATATTACTGCTCATTGACAATGCATCTTGCCACCCAAAAGCTCTGATGGAGAGATACAGTGAGATTCATGTTGTTTTCATGCCTGCTAACATAGCATCTGTTCTGCAGCCCATGGATCAAGGTGTAATTTTGCCTTTCAAGTCTTATTATCGATAGTGATTCCTCTTATGGATCTGGGCAAAGTAAAGGAAAGGATTCACCATTTTAGATGCCATTAAGAACATTAATATTCATGGGAAGAGGTCAAAATATTAACATATATAGGAGTTTGGAAGAAGTTGATTCTAACCCTCATGGATGGCTTTGAGGGATTCAAGACTTCAGTGGAGGAAGTAACTGCATATGTGGTGGAAATAGCAAGAGAGCTAGAATTAGAAGTGGAGCCTGAAGACGTGACAGAAAGAATTGCTGCAATCTCATGATAAAACTTTAACAGATGAAGAGTTGCTTTTTATGGATGAGCAAAGAAAGTGATTTATTGAGATGGAATCTACTTTTGGTGAAGACACTGTGAAGATTGTTGAAATGATAACAAAGGGTTTAGAATATTACATAAACTTAGCTGATGAAATAGCAGGAGGATTTGAGAGGATTGACTCTAATTTTGAAAGTTCTATTGTGGGTAAAATGCTAGCAAACAGCATTGCATGCTACAGAGAAATTGTTTGTGAAAGGAATAGTCAATTGATACAGCAAACTTCAGTGTTGTTTTATTTTAAGGAAGTACCACAGCCACCCCAACCTTCAGCAACCACCACTGATCAGTTAGCAGCCATCAACATCAAGGCAAGATCCTCCACCAGCAAAAACATTAGCACTCGCTGGAGGCTCAGGTGATGGTTAGCACTTCTTAGCATTAAACCATTTTACATTGAGGTATGTGCATTGTTTTTTAGATATAATGCTGTTGCTCACTTAATAAACTACAGTATAGTGTAAAGATAACTTTTATCTGCACTCAGAAACCAAAAAATTTGCATGACTTTCTTTGTTGTGATATTCACTTTATTGCAGGGGTCTGGAACCGAACCAGAAATATCTCCAAGGTTTGCCTGTATATCCAGAAGTTGAATTGCTGGATCAAATGGTAGTTCTATTTTTAATTTCTTGAGGAACCTTCATACTGCTTTCCATAGTGGCTATACAAGTTACATTCCCACCAATAGTAAATATCTCCACATCCTCGCCAACACTTGTTATCTCTTGTCTACTTGTTGATAGCCATTTTAACAGATGTGCAGTGATACCTCATTGATTTTTTATTTGTATTCACCTGATGACTAGTGATGTCAAGTATCTTCTTATGTACATGTTGGCTATTTGGATGTCTTTTTTGGAGAATGTCTAGTTCCTCTGCTCATTTTTTAAACAGATTTTTTCATCAAATTATATGAGTTCATTATATATTTTTGGATGTTAACCCTAATCCAATATGGTTTGCAAATATTTTCTCCCATTCCACAGGTTTCTTTTTCATTTTGTTAATTGTTTCTTTTGCTGTGCAGAATCTTTTTAGTTTGATGTAGTCCCACTTGTTGATTTTTGGTTTTGTGCTTCCAGTGTCTTATCTAAAAAAATCTTTGCCAAGACCAATGTCAAGGAACTGTTCCCTATGTTTTCTTCTAGGAGTTTTATCATATTAGGTCTTATGTTTAAGTCTTTAATCCACTTTGAGTAAATTTTTCAGAGTGAGGTAAGAGAGGGGTCCAATTTCTTCTCCATGTGGTTATCAAGTTTTTACACCATTTGTTGGAGACTATTCTTTCCTCATTGAGTGTTCTTGGCTCCCTTGTCAAATATTAGTTGACTGAAAATGTGGGAGTTTGTTTCTGTGCTCTTGATTCTATTCCATTGGTCTACGTGTCTATTTTTATGGCAGTACCATACTGTTCTAATTTATTACTATAGGTGTGTAATACAGTATGAAATCAGAAAATGTGATGTCTCCAGCTTTGTTTTTCTTTTTCAAGATTGCTTTGGCTATTTGGAGTCTTTTGTGAATACATACAAATTTTAGGACAGTTCTTTTTCTATTTCTGTGAAAAATGTCACTGGAATTTTGACAGGGATTGCATTGAATCTATAGATGGCTTTGGGTAGTATGTACATTTTAATAATATTAATTCTTCAGATCCATGAACCCAGCCATCTTTCCATTTATGTGTGTCTTCTTCAGTTTCTTTCATCAAAGTCTTGTAGTTTTCATTGTACAAATCTTATACATCCTTAGTCAAATTTATTCCTAAGTATTTTATTGTTTTTGATGCTACTATGAATGTGATAGTTTTCTTTATTTACTTTTCAGCTGTTTTGTTGTTTGTGTATGGTTGTTAGTGCAACTGATTTCTGTATGTTGATTTTATACATGGTACTGATACATTTATACATTTATACTGATAGCCTAATGGAGGTTTCTTTGTAGGTTACAATCAATCCCTGGCTGCTTTTAGAATTTTTCTTTATCTTTGATTTTTGACAGTTTCCTTACAATGTGTCTTGGAGAAGGTCTTTTTGCATTGAAATAATAGGGTGAGCTATCAGCTTCATGAACTTGGATGTCCAATTCTCTCCCAGGTTTGGGAAGTTCTCAGCTATTATTTCTTTAAATAAACTTTCTATCCCCTTTGCCCTCTCTTCTCCTTCTGGACTCTGATTATTCTTTGTGCTTTTTATGGAATCCCATAGATCACATAGACTTTCTGTGTTCTTTTTCATTCTTTTTTCTCTTCTAAGTGAGTTATTTCAACATCTATGTCCTCTAACTCATTTATTACGTCTTCATTTGTCCTGCTCTACTGCAGATGCTCTTTATTGTATATTTTACTTCATTCATTGATTTTTTAAGCTTCAGAATTTCTGTTTAGTTCTTTTCATAAATATCTCAATTTGATCATGTATTTTTTTCATGATTTCATTGAAATGTCTTTCTGAGTTTTCTTGTAGCTTGTTGAGTTTCTTTAAAAACAGCTATTTTTAGTTATTTATGTATTAGATCATGAACCTCCATGACCTTGAGCTCAGTATTGGAGAATTATTTTTATCTTTTGATAATAACATTCCCTTGATTTTTTTTTTTTTTCGGTACACGGGCCTCTCACTGCTGTGGCCTCTCCCGTCGCGGAGCACAAACTCCAGACGCGCAGGCTCAGCGGTCACGGCTCACGGGCCCAGCCGCTCCGTGGCACGTGGAATCCTCCCAGACCAGGGCATGAACCCGTGTCCCCTGCATCGGGAGGCGGACTCTCAACCACTGCGCCACCAGGGAAGTCCCCATTCCCTTGATTTTTTTGATGTTCTTTGTAGTTTTACATTGCTGCTTTCATATTTGACATAGCAGACACCTTAAATCTTTGCTAGTTTCCTTCAGCTAGGTTATTCTATTCATTGCTGCTGTATCTTTTCCAATATGAGACCCCAAGAAAAAAAAAATCTGCGTTTTTCTCTGCCTTTGTATAGGTACATTCTACTCTTCTTGCTCCCTCTTGTGGCAGAATTCTTAAGCTTTGATGTCTATCTGGTTCTTACAACTCACCAGACTGCTACTGGAAGTCTTTCTTTTGTTTTTCAAAAGGTGGCACCATAGCTGAAATTTGTGGTTTCTCCCTTGCCCACAGACCCTGGTCTGTTTTCTGAGTGTATTTCCTGTCTGCTGTAGCTCAATCTTCCCTCTGCACTTTGGAACATGCACAAGAAGCTGCCTCAGTGTGGTGGGTGGTGTGTGTTTACCACTTGTGGCATTGGGGGTGCCTACAGACCTAGTAGGGAGATACTCAGGTAAGGTACTCCCAGAAACTCACAGGTGGGCTTCCTGATGAAGTCTGCAGTGCAGTCTGCAGGAACTGCATCCCTTTAATCCCTTTGATATCGTTATCTTCCTTTTTCTTGATCAGCTCCCTCTTCCCAGTCATGGAGATCTTGCCTCAGTACTCTGGGTGCTGCTGGAGAGAAATGGGTTTACTGCTGTCCTTTTCCTTTGCAAGAAAGGAGGCCACTGCTTGATAGGTCATCCCCATGTGGTGTTGCATGGGATGAGGGTGTGGGAGTGGTGACAGCACTGTTAAAATTCTTACCATCTTCACTGCATTCTATAACTCATATACATTTTTTTCTCCAACGGTGTGCTAGAATTTCCCCTTAAGAGGCTGGACTTCTACAGTTTCTCTCTCATTTGTAGGTATCTTACCAGGTCAGCACTCTCCAGGTTCTTTTCCTGACCTTGGCAACAGGGGTTGAGACAGGTTGGCTACTTTGCCAGTTCCACAGCCTGAACAGTCTGTCTGCCTGGTTTGGATGCACAAATGGGCAAGACTTCTCCTAGGTTCCTTGTCATGTAATGTTGGATCCCACAACTCCCAGAAAATGTGCTTTTGTTCATGGAAGGGTGTCTAATTCTTGGTTGAAAAGGGGACAAAAAGTAGAAACATCTCACGTCACCATGATGCTGATATCACTCATACATAGTGTTTGAGGTATGCCAGCCATTGTTCTAAACATTTTGCATATATTAATGCATTTAGTCCTATAAGATATGTGATATTATCGCCATTTAAAGTTAAGGAAACTGAAGAACAGATAGGATAAATGACTTGCCCGGTGTTGGCAGGGATTCTTATCCACATCTAATCATGTATTTAAAATAAGGACAATCAAATTACACATGTGAAGATGCAATAGAACAGAGAGACTTATGAATAAATATCAATTAAATAGTAATTTGTTATTGTTCTCTTGGAGAAGAATTTAATATTAAAACGAAATGATTTTATTCAACCTTCTGATTCATAATGCCATTTCTTATAATTTATTCCAAAGAAATAATTCAAAACTTAAGTAATTAAAAAGTTCTGTACAAAGACATTACAACATGTTTGCACAGGGAGCTGAGTAGGCAGGGCTATGTAGTTGCAGTAATTCCTAAAAAAAAAAAACCTCAAAAATTGATAAATTGTTAAAGAGATTGGAGATGTCATTATAATGAAACTTATATCTCCATTAAAATGATATGTTTCAGGGACTTCCCTGGAAGTCCAGTTGTAAAGGATCTGCCTTACAATGCAGGAGATGCAGGTTTGATCCCTGGTCAGGAGCTAAGATCCCTCACGCCGCAGGGCAACTAAGCCTGCGTGCCACAACTACTGAGCCCGTGTGCCTCAACTAGAGCCTGTGTGCCACAAACTACAAAGGCCATGTGCTCTGGAGCCTGCATGCCACAACTATAGAGCCCACGCACCCTTGAGCCCATGCACCACAACTAGAGAGAAGCCTGTGCACTACAACGAAGAGCCCACGTGCCACAACGAAAGATCCCACATGCGTCAAAGAAGATCCCGCGTGCCGCAGCTAAGACCCGATTCAGAGAAAAATAAAAATAAAATAAATAAATAATAAAGACAATTTAAAAATGATAGGTTTCAAAAATATAAAGCAGTACTGAGAAGTATTTGTGAAATAACATTAAGTGAAAGGACGAAATAGAATTTTTTTTGGAGTATAGTTGATTCATAATGTTGTGTTAGTTTCAGGTGTACAGCAAAGTGAATCTGTAATACATATACATATCCATTCTTTTTTTTTAGATTCTTTTCCCATATAGGCCATTACAGAGTGTTGAGTAGAGTTCCCTGTGCTATGCAGTAGTTCCTTATTAGTTATCTATTTTATATACAGTAGTGTGTATATATCAATCCCAATATTCCAATTTATCCCTCCCCCCACCCCCCCCTTATCACCTGGTAACCATATTGTGTTGTCTACATCTGTAACTCTATTTCTGTTTCGTAGATAATTTCATTTGTACCCTTTTTCTCAGATTCCACATATAAGCAATATCATATGATATTTGGCTTTCTCTGAATGACTTACTTCACTCAGAATAACAATCTCTAGGTCCATCCATATTGCTGCAAATGACATTATTTTGTTCTTTTTTATGGATGAGTAATATTCCATTGTATATATTACCACATTTTCTTTTTTTCTTTTTTAACATCTTTACTGGAGTATAATTGCTTTACAATGGTGTGTAGGTTTCTGCTTTATAACAAAGTGAATCAGTTATACATATACATATATCCCCATATCTCTTCCCCCTTGCGTCTCCCTCCCTCCCACCCACACCCCCTATCCCACCCCTATAGGTGGTCACAAAGCACCGAGCTGATCTCCCTGTGCTATGCGGATGCTTCCCACTAGCTATCTATTTTACATTTGGTAGTGTTTATATGTCCATGCCACTCTCTCACTTTGTCCCAGCTTACCCTTCACCCTCCCCATATCCTCAAGTCCATTCTTTAGTAGGTCTGTGGCTTTATTCCCGTCTTACCCAAAGGTTCTTCATGACCATTTTTTTTTAGATTCCATATATATTTGGGATTAGCATACGGTGTTTGTTTTTCTCTTTCTAATTTACTGCACTCTGTATGACAGACTCTAGGTCCATCCACCTCACTACAAATAACTCAATTTTGTTTTGTTTTATGGCTGAGTAATACCACATTTTCTTTATCCATTCCTCTGTTGATGGACATTTAGTTTGTGTCCATGTCCTGGCTATTGTAAATAGTTCTTCAGTGAACATTGGGGTGCATGTATCTTTTCGAATTATAGTTTTATTTGGATATATGCCCAGGAGTGGGATTGCTGGATCATACGGTAGCTCTATTTTTAGATCTTTAAGGAACTCCATAATGTTCTCCACAGTAGCTGTACTAGTTTACATTCCCAGCAACAGTGTAGGAGGGTTCCCTTTTCTGCACACCCTCTCCACCACTGATTGTTAGTAGATTTTTTGATGATGGCCATTCTGAAGGGGGTGAGGTGATACCTAATTGTGGTTTTGATTTGCATTTCTCTAATAATTAGTGACGTTGAGCATCTTTTCATGTACTTTTAACCATCTGTATGTCTTCTTCAGAGAAAAGTCTATTTAGATTATCTGCCTATTTTTTGACTTGCTTGTTTGTTTTTTTGATATTGAGATGCATAAGCTATTTGTATATTTTGGAGATCAATCCCTTGTTGGTCGCTTTGTTTGCAAATATTTTCTCCCATTCTGAGGGTTGTCTTTTCATTTTGTTTATGGTTTCCTTTGCTGTGCAAAAGCTTTCAAGTTTAATTAGGTCCCATTTGTTTATTTTTGTTTTTATTTTCATTACTCTAGGAGGTGGATCCTAAAAAGATCTTGTTGTGATTTATGTCAGAGAGTGTTCTGTGAATGTTTTCCTCTTAAATTTTTATAGTATCCAGTCTTACATTTAGGTCTTTAATCCATTTTGAGTTTATTTTTCTTTATGGTGTTAGGGAGTATTCTAATTTCACTCTTTTATATGAAACTGTCCAGTTTTCCCAGCACCACTTATCGGAGAGACAATTTTTTCTTCATTGTATATTCTTGCCTCCTTTGTCATAGATTAGGTGACCATATGTGCGTGGGTTTATCTCTGGACTTTCCTTTTCCATTGATCTATATTTCTGTTTTTGTGCCAGTACCATATTGTCTTGATTACTGTAGCTTTGTAGTATAGTCTGAAGTCAGGGAGCCTGATTCCTCCAGCTGTGTTTTTCTTTATCAATATTGTTTTGGCTATTCATGGACTTTTGTGTTTCCATACAAATTGTAAAATTTTTTTGTTCTAATTCTGTGAAAAATGCCATAGGTAATTTGATAGGGATTGCATTGAATCCGTAGACCACTTTAGGTAGTATAATCATTTACAATATTGATTCTTCCAATCCAAGAACGTGGTATATTTCTCTATCTGTTTGTGTCATCTTTTATTTCTTTCATCAGTATCTTACAGTTTTCTGAATACAGGTCTTTTGCCTCCTTAGGTAGGTTTATGCCTAGGTATTTTATTCTTTTTGTTGGGACAGTAAATGGGATTGTTTCCTTGATTCCTCTTTCTGATCTTTCATTGTTAGTGTATAGGAATACAAAAGATTTCTGTGTATTAATTTTGTGTACTGCAACTTTTCCAAATTCATTGATTAGCTCTAGTAGTGGCATCTTTAGGGTTTCCTATGTATATGTCATCTGCAAACAGTGACAGCTTTACATCTTCTTTTTCAATTTGGATTCATTTTATGTTTTTTTCTTCTCTGATTACCATGGCTAGGACTTCCAATACTATGCTGAATAACAGTGGTGAGAGTGGACATCCTTGTCTTGTTCCTGCTGTAGAGGAAATGCTTGCAGTTTTTCACCATTGAGAATGATGTTTGCTGTGGGTTTGCCATATATGGCCTTTATTATGTTAAGGAAGATTCCCTCTATGCCTTCTCTATGGAGAGTTTTTACCATAAATGTTGTTGAATTTGTCAAAACTTTTTCTGCATCTATTAAGATAATCATACGGTTTTCATTCTTCAATTTGTCGATGTAGTGTATCACACTGATTGATTTGCCAATATTGAAGAATTCTGTTATCCCTGGGATAAATCCCACTTGATCATGTTGTATGATCCTTTTAATGTGTTGTTGGAATCAGTTTGATAGTATTTTGTTGAGGATTTTTGCATCTATGTTCATTGGTGGTATTGGCCTGTGATTTTCTTTATTGTGATATCTTTGTCTGGTTTTGGGATCAGGGTGATGGTGGCCTTGTAGAATGATCTTGGGAGTGTTCCTTCCACTGCAATTTTTTTGGAAGAGTTTCAGGAGGATAGGTGTTAACTCTTCTCTAAATGTTTGATAGAATTTGCCTGTGAAGCCATCTGGTCCTGGACTTTTGTTTGTTGAAAGATTTTTAATCACAGTTTCAATTTCAGTAATTGTGAAATTATTGTATTTACAGTGATTGTGTTCATATATTCTATTTCTTCCTGGTTCAATCTTGGAAGGTTTTACCTTTCTCAGAATTTGTCCATTTCTTCTAGGTTGTCCATTATTTTGGCATATGGTTGCTTGTAGTAATGTCTTATAATCCTTGTACATCTGTGGTGCCAGTTATAACTCCTGCTTTTTCACTTCTAATCTTTGATTTGAGTCCTCTTCCTTTTTTTCCTTGATGAGTCTTAGTAAAGTTTTATTAGTTTGGTTTATCTTCTAAAAGAACCAGCTTTTAGTTTTATTGATATTTGCTCTTGTTTTTTTCTTCTCTATTTCATTTATTTCTGCTCTGATCTTTATGATTTCTTTCCTTCTACTAACTTTGTGTTTTGTTTGTTCTTCTTTCTCTAGTTGCTTTTAGGTGTAATGATAGGTTGTTTATTAGAGATTTTTCTTTTTTTTGAGGTAAGATTGTATTCTTATAAGCTTCCCTCTTAGAACTGCTTTTACTGTGTCACATAGGTTTTGGATCACTGGGGTTTTGTTACCATTTGTCTCTAGGTATTTTTTTTTATTTCCTCTTTGATTTCTTAAGTGATCAATTGATTATTTAGTAACATATTTTTTAGCCTCCATGTGTTTGTGCTTTTAACTCTTTTTTTTCCTGTAATAGATTTATAATCTCATAGTGTTGTGGTCAGAAAAGATGCTTGATATGATTTCCATTTTCTTAAATTTACCCAGGCTTGATTTGTGATCCAAGATGTGATTATCCTGGAGGATATTCCATGTGCACTTGAGAAGAAAGTTGTATTGTGTTGCTTTCGGATGGAATGTCTTATAAATATCAATTAAGTCTATCTGGTCTAATGTGTCATTTAAGGCTTCTGTTTCCTTATTAATTTTCTGTCTGGATGATCTGTCCATTGGTGTAAGTGAGGTGTTAAAGTTCCCCACTATTTTTCTGTTACTGTTGATTTCCCCTTTTATAACTGTTAGAATTTGCCTTTGTATTGAGGTGCTCACTATGTGGGGTGCATATATATTTACAATTGTTATATTTTCTTCTTGGATTGATCCCTTGATCATTATGTAGTGTCCTTCCTTGTCTCTTGTAATAGTCTTTATTTTAAAGACTATTTTATCTGATATGAGTATTGCATGGAGTATCTATTTCCATCCCCTCACTTTCAGTCTGTACGTGTCCCTAGGTCAGAAGTGGGTCTCTAGTAGATAGCATATATACGGGTCTTGTTTTTGTATCCCTTCAGCCAGTCTGTGTCTTGGTTGGAGCATTTAAACCATTTACATTTAAGATAGTCATCAATATGTATGTTCCTATTGACATTTTCTTAATTGTTTTGGGTTTGTTTCTGTAGATCTTTTTTCTTCCCTTCCTCTTTTGTTCTCTTCTCCTGTGTTTCTCACCTAAGGAAGTTCCTTTAGCACTTGTTTTAAAGCTGGTTTGGTGGTGCTGAATTCTCTTAGCTTTTGCTTGTCTCTGAAGCTTGTGATTTCTCTATCAAATCTGAATGAGAGCTTTGCTGTGTAAATTATTCTTGGTTGTAGGTTTTTCCTTTTCAATATATCCTGCCACTCCTTCTGGCCTGTAGAGTTTCTTCTTTAAAAACAGCTGTTAACTTTATGGGGATTCCCTTGTATCTTATTTGTTGCTTTTCCCTTGCTGCTTTTAATATTTTTCTTTGTATTTAATTTTTGTTAGTTTGATTAATTTGTGTCTCAGCATGTTCCTTGTTGGGTTTATCCTGTATGGGACTCTCTGCACTTCCTGGATGTAGATAACTATTTCCTTTCCCATGTTAGGGAAGTTTCCTAATATAATTCCTTCAAACATTCTCTCAGTCTCTTTCTCTTTCTCTTCTTCCTCTGGGACCCCTGTAATTCTAATGTTGGTGTGTTTTTCTTGTCCCAGAGGTCTCTGAGATTGTCCTCATTTCTTTTCATTCTTTTTTCTTTATTCTGTTCCATGGCAGTGATTTCCACCATTCTATCCTCCAGCTTACTTAGCCTTTCTTCTGCCTCAGTTATTCTGCTATTGATTCCTTCCAGTGTATTTTCATTTCAGTTATTGTATTGTTTATCACTGTTTGTTCTTTAGTTCTTCTAGGTCCTTGTTAAACATTTCTTGTATCTTCTGGATCCCTGCCTCCATTCTTTTTCAGAGATGTTGGATCATCTTTACTATCATTGCTCTGAATTCTTTTTCAGGTAGATTGCCTGTCTCCTCTTCATTTTCTTGGTCTTACAGGTTTTTACCTTGCTCCTTCTTCTGCAGCATATTTCTTTGTTGTCTTACTTTTTCTGCTGTGTTTGTGGTGTCCTTTCCACAGGCTGCAGGGTTGTAGTTCCTTTTGCTTCTGGTGTCTGCCCCTGGTGGGTGAGCTTGGTCCCAGGGATTGTGTAGGCCTCCTGGTGGGAGGGACTGGGGCCTGCCCTCTGATGGGTGGAGCTGAGCCTTGTCCCTCTGGTGATCAGGGCCATGTCAAGTGGTGTGTTTTGGTGTGTCTGTGAGCTTAGCATGACTTTAGCCAGCTTTTCTGCTGATGGGTTGGGCTGTGTTCCTGTGTTTCTGGTTGTTTGGCCTGAGGTGTTCTAGCACTGGAATTTGCAGGCAGTTGGTTGCAGCTGGGTCATAGTGCCAAGATGGGGACCTCCAGGAGAGCTCATGCTAATTAATATTCCCTGAGGCCGGGAATTCCCTAGCAGTACAGTGGCCAGGACTCGGTTCTCCCCCTTGGGAGTTCAGGTTCAGCCCCCAGCAGGGGAACCTAGACACCACAAGCTTTGTGGCACAGCCAAAACAAAACATTCAAACAGACAAACAAAAACCAAGACAAACAATAAAAACAAAAAACAACACAGAAACAAAGTAAACAATGAAACAAAAAAACCAGAAACCAAAACAAACAATAAAAACAAAACTAACAAAAACAAAAAACAGAAAAACCCAAACAAAAAAGCAAAGAAACAACAACAACCAAAAAACCTCCCCAAACCAAACCCCCCAAAAACAAAAAATAATATAAAAATAAAGAAATACAATATATATTAAAAAATGTAAGAAATAAAAATAATAAATGAATAAGTTAAAAACTTCCCTGGGTCCTCTGCTATCAGTGTCCTTGCCCCCACAGTGAGCCATAGCCAACCCCTGCCTCCCTTGAAGGCTCTCCAAGACCTCTTATTAGGTCTCTGGACACACTGTGGGCACTGTAGGGGCAGATCAGACTCTGACCTGGCCCTACTTTCATGTACACGTGCCCACAAAGTCTACAGTTGCTAAAGCTAGACCAGTCTCAGTTGTGGAAGCACCCCATTGTCCATTCAGATGTTCTGCAGGTGCTGGGTTTACCAAGCTGATCACAGTGGTTTAATCTGCAGCATGTGCAGGTGCAGTGAGAGATTTCAGCTCTTCTTCCTTAGTCACATAGCCCCTGGGGTTCAGCTTTGGTTTTGGTCCCACCTCTGTATGTGTGTCACCCTCAGGCATCTGCTCCCCACCCAGGAGAGATGAGGTGAAGGCAGGGACTGGGAGCAGGATGGCCCATTTTAGTGGGATGGGGCATGCAGCTACTGACTGGGTCACTCTTGCTTGCTTAGGTGGGGGGGCAAAAGGTGGTGACTGATTGGTGCATGAGTGCTTGCTTTGGTGGGAGTCCCTCTCATTACCCATGGAGCAGGGGCTGGTGTGTGAGGAGAGAGGCCTCAATGGTGGCCCTGCCCTTCGTGTGCCACTCAGCACTGATGCCTTCCATTGCAGTCCATGCTTCCTCCAGGAGCATTCCTGGCTGTGGAGCCCCTCGTTCCCATCCCCTCAGGCTGTCTCCATGCAGCCAATAGCAGTCCTCTACTTGGGTCTGCTCTCCAAACCCCATGTTTCAGCACCCAACCCCCGCCAGCACTGGCAGACCCCTGTCTCAGGCTGGGGTGCCCAAAACTGTGGCACAGACTGTCCTACCTGCCACAGGCCCGCTGCTACAATTTCCTCCGATAGCCCCCAAAGCTTCCCTCCATCTCAGCTGATGGAGCTGCCAGTGAGGGGGCCTCTCCAGTTATGTTAACCTCTCATCTCCTTCAGCTCCTCTGCAAGAGGAGGAGCTAATCCTGTTTCCTCTTTTCTTTTTCTTTCTTTTCTCTCTTTTGTCCTACCCAGTTACGCGAGGGTCTTTTCTTGTCCTTTTAGGTGTCTGAGGTCCTCTGCTAGTGCTCAGCAGGTGCTCAGTGTGAATTGTTCCACTTGTAGCTGCATTCTTGATATACTTGTGGGGATAAGTGAACCCCAGGTCCTCCTATTCTGCCTTCTTGACCCAAACTCTGCATGACTCTTCCAGAGTACCATTTTTAAGTGTACTCTTCTTAGAACTATTTTAAACCTATATGTACCAAAAAATAAATATTGGTAAGCAGAGACAGTAGTTATTCCATAATGGAGACAAAATGATAGATTCCTTTTAAATATTTTACATTTCTGAAAAAATAAATTCACTTTTTGATGCACTTACAAACATAAAAGAAAATTAAGACTACGGCTTTATTTTTAATTTACCAAATTATCAAACCTATTACCTTCTGCCTTTTCTGCATTAGATTCCAAAGCCTACTGGGATGTATAAAGAATGAGCAGTTTCTTGTGAATATTTATAGGATTAATCTATTATACTTCATCTAATATTTTAGTTATAGTACATTTAAGTGCTGACAATGCTTTTCTGTAAGAAATAAAATAAAATAAAATTACTAGTACTTAATTGATTTTGCACAAATACTCAAAAAAGTAAAGAAGAGGACCAAAAACTTCACTGATATTTTATAATTATAAATATATCTTTATCTAATTTATTTCAAAAGCTTACAGATATCTCCAGGTCTGTAAATATAATAAATACTTATTCAATACAACTTAACATGTAATACTTGTTTAAAAAGACACGTTTACTTTCTTCATTCAGTGAGTGTCTATAATACACAACACTCTCTGGCAACCACCAAAGAAATAATTCTTTCCCTGTAAGTTTTTATTAATCAATTTATAACCTAATTAACTATTTAATTACAACTGCAGGGAATGCTAATAAAAATTATAGGTTCTATGAGAGCTTGCAAAATGTTTGCTGAATTTAGGGATCAGGAAAGATATCCTCAAGATAGTAACTGATCTGAGTAATGAAAAGTGACTAAGAGGCCACTAGGTGAGTGAATAGTGGTTAAGTGCAGAGGAACATTTCAGGCTGAGGGAGTAGGTGGCAAAGGCCCCACAGAAAGAAAAATGGCCAGTGTGGTCAAAGTCCACAGAGAAGTGGCTGTATAGGCCAGAAGATGGAAGACTTGTTAAGCTTAGCTAAGAACTTGGTCTTCATCTTAATGTAGAAGCTTCTGAAGGACTTTGAAAGAAAATGAACAAATTTACATTTTTAAAAGATCACCCTGAATCTGGTGTAGAGAAAGGATTGAAGGAAGATATGGATGATTGCTGGGAGTTTCTTAAGTAGTCTAAGAAAGATATGAATGGGTAGAGAAAACCCCTTTAACAACTGCAGCAAAGAAGATTAAATATTTTGGAATAAGCTTAAAAAGAAATATGTGCTACCTCTATAAGGAAAACTTTAAAACATACCTGAAAGAAGTAAAAGTATACTTGAACAAGTAAAGAGACATCCCCTCTTCCTGTATGAGACTATTCAACATTATAAAGATGTCAGTTCTCCCTTAATTAACTTATAAAATTAGCTCAATCTTAATCAAAATATTAGCAGCCTTTTTTATGGTGTAGAAAATAATAATAAAGTTCATATGGAAAAACAAACATACAAGAAGAGGCAGGAAAACACTGAAAAAGAAAATCTATGAAAGGATATTAGCCCTGCTAGATAGAAAGCTATAAAGATATACTTCAAAGTAGCTGCAATTAAAATAGTGTGGTACTGGCACATGAATAGATAAAGAGAACAGAGGAACAGAATGGAAAACCCAGAAGTAGATTCAAATACATAAGGAAGCTTATTATATGATCAAGGTAATCTGTGGGGCATCAATGAGGCAAAGGTGGACTTTTTAATTAATGGTTGTAGAACAACTGGGTGGCCATTTGGAAAAAAATAAAATTTGATAAATATCACACACCATATACCAAAATAAACTCCAAATTGATCAGGAATGCAAATATAAAAAATGAAAACAAGAACTAGAAGAACACTGGTATGAATTTCTCTTTCTCCTCACAATAAGAAAATACTTTCTATTTCACAAACTCTAGAGGAAATGAAAGAAAACATTGATAAATTTGACTACGTGAAAGTGAAAGTTAAAAAAAAGAAGCTAAGACAATAACATGAGCAATATCACAGACAATTTATTAACTGGGAGAAAACATTTGCAATGTGTAACACAAGAGCCAATATCCCTAATACATAAAGAACTCTTAAAACTGAAGAAAAAGGAATCAAAAACCCAATGGCAAAATAAGAAAAAGACTTAAGCAGCCATTCACAGAGACAGAAAAAGCATATTTGTTAAAAATATTGCCAATGATACAAATAAAAAGACCATAGGCCCACCACCACTGCTGCCCTACTGATATACTCTATTACCAAAGATGGCTTAGAGAAGATTAGCAAAGGTGTTTAGCCGGTGGAAATCAGAAGAGGTGTAATGTTAGATATAGGTGCTGTAATTGCTGAACTTAGGACACAGTCTAAACTTGTACCAACCCTTTAAGAAATTGCTGATTGCTAAGATTTCTGCAAACAAAGAAATTGGCAATATAATTTCCAATGCAATGAAAAAGATTGGAATAAATGGTGTAGACATGTTAAAGGATAGAAAATCCCCGAATGATGAACTAGAAATTATAAATTATTAAGTTGAAGTTTATATTTCTTCATATTTTATATACATCAAAAGATCAGAAATGTGTATTTCAGGATGCCTGTGTTCTATTGACTGAAAAGAAAGTATCTAGTCTATTATACTGGCCCTTGAAATTGCCAATGTTCATTGTAGCCCTTGATACTAATTGCTGAAGATGTTGATGGAGAGGCTCTAAATACACTCCTTTTGAATAGGCTAAAAGTTGGTCTTCAGATTGTAGCAGTCAAAGCTCCAGGTGTTTGTGACAATAGAAAAAAACCTGTTTAAAAACATGGCAATAGCTAGTGGTGGTTCAGTGTTCAGAGAAGAGAGATTGACCCTAAATCATGATGATGATGATTTTCAGACTCATGACTTAGGAAAAGTTGGAGAGGTCATTATGACCAAAGATGAAGTTCTGCTCTTAAAAGGAAAAAGTTAGCAGTCTCAAATTGAAAAACATATTCAAGAAATCAATGAGCAGTCAGATATCATAATTAAAGAATGTGAAAAGGAAAAACTGAGTGGACTCTAGCAAAATTTTCAGTAGAATAGCTGTGCTGAAGGTTAATTAAACAAGTTATGCTGCAGTGAATGAAAAAATATTTACAGATGCCCTTGATGTTCCATGAGTTGCTGTTAAACAAAGCATTGTTCTGGGAGGGGGTTGTGTTCTGCTTTGCTACATTTCAGCCTTAGACTCACTAATTATAGCTAATGAAGATTTTTAAAAATGATACAGAAATTATTAAAAGAACACTCAAAATTCTTGTACTTATCATTGTTAAGAATGTAGATGTTGAAAAATTATTGATAATTGAGAAAATTATGCTAAATTCCTCAGAAGTTGGTTATGATGCTATGCTTGGAGCTTTTGTGAATATGGTGCAGAAGGGAATTACTGATCCAACTAAGTTTGTAAGAACTTCTTTATTGGATGCTAAAGAAGAGAAAGATCCTGGAAATCAGTGGAATGGATGGTATAGAGGGTGATAAGTTCTAATTCCTAGAACAGTGCTTCACCATTACTAATGAACTATGACAGGATGCTTGAGACAATGTTTCTCACCAATAATTTCAGAGAAGTCAATTGAAGAAAATGAAGAAAAGGCTGTCTGATATTTAAGAAACTCACTATAATCCTCAATTACTGGTTTCAGTTGACAATATATAATGATTTTCATTGTCCATGCTTATAGATCATTTATTTTGTATTTTTAAATAAAAAATCATTTGTACAATCATGAAAAAAAGGATATGTGAAAGAGTACCTATAGTATGCGATCCTTTATGTAAGAAAAAAGGGCAATGAATAAAACACATTTATCCACTAATCTCTTCAAAAGAAATATCAGAAAAATAAATCAGAAAATAATGAGATTGGTTACCAATATAATGTGGGTAGGAATGGAAATGAAAGAATGTAAAAGGGATGATACTTCTTTAAGTATACTTTTCTGTGTAGCACTGTCTTATAGGATGTACCCTCAAACAAAAATATATGACAAAACCAGGATGTAGGGGGAGCCCAAAATGGAATACAAAAAATAATAATACTACAAAAATACCTAACTATGTTACAAATGAATGGCATAACCATACTTGAAGGAGATAGAGGAAAAAATAATTCACTTAGTAATTTGCAGAAACAATATTTTGATTGTATACCATACACAAATATATACTACTGCTGGCTTAAAAAATATTCACGACCTAAAAGTTGAGAGTTATGTTCTATTTGGTGGGAATTTTTAGGACTTCAATCTTGGGAGGCAGCATCTCAAGTAACCCTGAGAGAACTGCTTCAAGGAGGCAAGGAGGGAAACCAGGTTATATATTATAAAAGTTTTGCAACAAAGGGCAGGTAGTCTGGATGTCAAAAGATTACTGTTAATTAAAGAAAACTAGATATCTCAAGTTAAGTAATTTAGCATTTTCCTATGTATGGGAAGATGCAAGAGTCTGGGCTCACTGAAATCATTCCTCATGATATGTATCTCAGCTACCTGGGACCACTATCCTGTATTTTCATGTCCTGAGTTTCCTCAGGGCTCACCAACTCACCGTTGGCAGTGGCTGCAATCGCTGATGACTGTGACATCCTTTGTTTACTGATATGGCAGTCAGTATGCCATTTATCAGCCACATTATTAAGCAAACATCAGTTTATTTATTTGAAGATCATAAATATCAATATAGTGAATCATTGCTAAAGCAGACAGATTATTGTCAAAGTATACACAATACACCTCTGACCTGTGTAACTCAAATTTATTCACCTAATTTAGTTCAAAACAACATTCTAAAAATAAAATTATGAAGAGAAGAAAAATTATTCCTTCATGTGTTACAGCATACTTGTGTTTTAGTCTGTCCAAACTTTTTCTCATTATATAGAACTTGATTTATATGGATTTCATCTATACATTCCCTTTGGGGAAAAAAACTGAAAATGAACAAAATAGCAGCCACTCTTTGAAAATATCAATAAAATACACTTCTTTAACTCGGAACACTATTTCTATGAGAGCGACTTTAAGAAGATATTACAGGGATGGCGATACAGGAAAGAGAGGTTATTTCATGAAATGAATATTGATTAAGCATGTTCCATACATTATAGGCAATTTTGTTGATATAATCTTTTTAAGATGAGGCATCAGTCCTTAAGGATTTGGAACTATATAGTCCTTGAGGCTTAATTCTATGCTGGCTCAGCACTTTACTAAAGCTGTACTATTGGACAAGTTTAAAACCTCTCTGAACTGCTGTTTCACCCTCGTAAAATGAGGATACCACAACACTTATTTTGAAAACTTGTGAGAATTAAATGTAAAATATTCTGAAAATAATTGGCTGGAAATAAATGTCAGTGTTTCTTTCCTTTACCCTTTATGACAGCATTTTTTGAGAAGATTCAGCTTTAAAATACATGGATGTTATAGGTTATAAATCATTATATATGTAAATAATTGTTATTACGAATAATTAGAAAAATGGCTTCAATTTACACTTATCAAGAAAGCCAGTCTCACCAAATGAATACACATATTGGTCGGTTCATCTCTGTGGCCAACATCTCATACTAGGACACTGGAAAGTATTGGTGGATTTTTTTCCCCTATAATAAAGAACTGGTGTATCTAATTCATGTTAAACTGTCCAAGAGATTTATATGTAGAATATCTAGATAGAAAAAGTAAAATCTTCAGATAACGAAGATAAACTAAAGGGAACTGTAAAGGTCTATAGGCATATTCCTATTCATGCTATGTCAACCATTTAATTCACTAAGTTTTTTTATCTTATTTGGAATGAGAAAATATCATAGAAATGGAAATGCAAACTTCCTCCCATAGACATAAAGATTTCAAAGTCAATTCATATTTGCTTCTCAATAAAAAGATTATTTCAACACTTCAAACAATCCTATTTTTGTGCATAATTTAAAAATCACATTACTTGTACCCTTTACCATACTTAGTGAATCTTTTTCATGTAGTTTTGTTGTTGTTGTTTTGTTTTTTTAAACACTGAAAAAGCTTTGAGTGAATTACCTATGAATAAATCATTGCAGTCCAGATTTAAAAGTACATTTGACCTCAGGCCATTCCTCATAACTAGTGAATGCTCAAAAAATATGAAAACAGTGTTTAAAAAAGGCACTGGAGAAATGATTTCATAAACAGAAGCCATATATTAAATTTAAATACAATTTAGAAAGGTAAATATTGCTCAATTTTTTTTGTATATGATGAGATGTTTAATTTCATAATGGAGATATAAAAATAGTGTTTATCATTAGAAATCTAAGCAAAACTCTTCTACTAAGTAACAGGTTACTATTGCAACATAGTACAGAAAAACATTCTGAATACATTTAATTGTGTACCTATGGACACATACTCAAAGGAAATTTATAAAATGAAATTATTTGTTAAAATGATAGGATTATGGGAAATTTCTAATTTTTCTCTAATGCTTTAATAACTTAAACCCATGCTTAATTTACAAAAACACCATCATGAATTATATATTCCAATATCAACTGCAAGTGTTTTTTCTTTCCTGAATGATCTGTGGGAACACAAGCTTTCAGTAAACTTTCAACTACCTGTTTCTCTATCTTGATGAGAAGCTTTTAAAATTGGGTTTGTTGTTAAATTACTCAGGGAAAATAGTTCAGGAATTATTAATTAATATATGCTAATTAAGAACATAAAATATTTTAAAGATGCACAAACAGAAACCAGAATGGAAATTTAAAGTAGCTCGTGACCATTAAAGTAACAAAAGGACAATTTAACAATTATTAGCAACTGACCCAGAGGACCAGTAGTAGGTACAGCTGTCAGTAAAACAATTAACTTGTGCAGTGGCAGGCTTTGGAACTTGTATGGTACTTAGTGAGCACAGCTATGCTAAGCTAATTTTCTTTGTTATAATGATAATACAGAAACCACTAAACTTAGAAAGGCCTTTAGACAAAGTCTACATGATTTAGGTTTTACAAAATATTTTTGAGCTTCTTTTATGTGAGAATTGTAGAAATTATATCTCAACTTCCAAATTCAAATTTACAGAAACATTATTTAGCGGCTATATTTGATAAACTAAAATTAAATATTTTTTTCTTTTTTAGGAATTCATTATCTCAATCTTATTTTTGTAATTTTTAAACTAAGAGTTACAAAAATTAGTTGTGAAATACTTTAAATTCTAAAAAACAAGAGAAACCAAATCAACATATAATTGAGACAAAGTAATTGGTGCAACTTCTATATATAAGATATTGTGCTGGAGAATATGTGTCACAAAATTAGACTGTGTTCAATTTCTTAACATTTTAATGATCTGATACCACTTCTACATAACCTTGTTGACATTTCCCTATAATAAATGATGGACAAGTCCCCATAGTAAAATAATGATATGTCACAAATTAACAATGGCCTCAATCAACAGTTGAGCCTGGCACCTAAATATTATTAGACCTAAGACTAGTATAATCTATTATAAAATAACATCAGTTGTCTTTCAAAATGTAATTGGTTCATATTTAGTAAACCCATCTTGATGGATGTATTTCCAAATAATTATTTTATTCAGATTCACCAGGAATCTGTATTGCTCAAACTAGACATGGCAATGCAGATATTTATTCAACTGCAATGATAATATCTGCTTTAGAATGTAATACAGTTACACTGCACAGAATGACTCTGTGATCTTAAGCAAGTTGGAACAGACCCAGAAATCTGTGTGTGTGTGTGCATGTTTGTGTATATTCTGACTGTTTCATCAGGTGTCTTTGAAAGCCTTCTATTAATAAACAGTCTAGATTAGGTTTCCTAATGTCCACAAAATGATAGCAGTCAAAGCATATGCTTTTCTGGTCTCAAATGCAATGGATTCACCATCAACCAACAACTCAGAACTTGCTGTCTTCGAGGTCAGACTTGATGACAATCACAATTGATAGCTGTTCAATTCTTTTTTTTTTTAATCTGGCATACAGATATTATATCTTATGGAGAATTACTAAACAATGTGTTGTCAAATAAGTATAAGACTGATCTTTGGATTGAGGCGGGAAAACATCAATTACTTGTTTACTATGTTTCACTTTGGCACCCTGCAGGGCTGCCAACCATGACAATCAAAAGATGCTATAACTTACAATACTATTGCATTTATTCATTACATTTGTTGCAGGCATGTTGTTGAGCGCATTTTCTATTATATATCACTGTCTTCCCTATATGAAGTTCCATGTTTGAAACATATTTTAGAATTTAACACTAGAGAAATCTTTCTTTCCATCCATGATTTGGCCCCACTGGAAGTAAGAATATGGAACTTATTCTGATTCGATGGCCAAGAAGCCTACAGGCAGATGTTTCGCTCTAATTAATAGTCAATAGATTAGTATAAGAAATCTGGTCAGGAAGATACGATTTACGTCAAGATAAAAGTAATAGGAAGGCTGCACAGAAGATAGTGAATTTGAGCCAGGTCTGAGAATATGGAATATAGTTGGATATTAAACAGGCATAAAGGCCTCAATATAGCTCTGTTCTGGCTAGAATATGATAGGTTGCTATAACAAAAAGACCCAAACATTTCAAGATGAAGACAAGAGAAGTCGTAACTCAATAGTGGGTTTTCAAGTTAACGGGAGAAGGGCTTTCCTCTATTTGGTGTTTGGGGACCTGGGATCCTTTCATTTTGTGGTGTTGGCATCCTATAAAGCCATCCCTGTCATCTGCCATCAGCTAGCAGGAAAAAGTACAAAGTACACATAAGAGGTGAAATGTGTCAAGCTTGAAAGTGGCTCATCATATCATTTCTACTTGATTTCCATTGGGAAAGTCTTACTTGCTCAGCCACCAGTAACTGCAAGCGAGACCCAGAAATGTAGTGTGACTGAGTGCCAGGAAGAAGTGAATAGATGCTAGTGGACTCTGCCACAAATATTAAAAATAATAACTTACATTTAAAATACAAAGTTAGGTGTAGTAACAAGCATAATTTTTTCTTAGACAATGTTTATAATTTCTCTGTAAATTTCTTATCCATTACAACTATTTCTTTTTCCATATGCAAAAATGTTAGCTATATTCTCAAAGGTTTTGGTTCTATAAGAAATCCTAGATTGATAGGACACCAGCCTATACTATAGCACATTTTATAGCTCTGATTAAATGTAGATTTCATTGAGAGCATAGAAGGAAGAACAGACTTCCATTTACATAAAGAAGTAAAATAATTTTCTTACTTCTACAGTACAATTTGATAATATATACATTTCAAATGATTTTCAGAAGTATTATTTATCACTGGACTCTCAACTACCTTAACTTTAATAATTTTTTTAACATCTTTATTGGGGTATAATTGCTTTACAATGGTGTGTTAGTTTCTGCTCTATTACAAAGTGAATCAGCTATACATATACATATATCACTATATCTCCTCCCTCTTGTGACTCCGTCCCACCCTCCCTATCCCACCTCTCTAGGTGGTCACAAAGCACCGAGCTGATCTCCCTGTGATATGTGGCTGCTTCCCACTAGCTATCTATTTTACATTTGGCAGGGTATATATGTCCATGCCACTCTTTCACTTCATCCCAGCTTACCCTTCACCCTCCCCATGTCCACAAATCCATTCTCTACGTCTGCGTCTTTATTCCTGTCCTGCCCCTAGGTTCTTCAGAAACATTTTTTTTTAATTCCATGTATATGTGTTAGCATGTAGTATTTGTTTTTCTCTTTCTGACTTACTTCACTCTGCATGATAGTCTCTAGATCCATCCACCGCACTACAAATAACTCAATTTCGTTTCTTTTTATGGCTGAGTAATAGTTCATTGTATACATGTGCCACATCTTATTTATCCATTCACCTGTCGATGGACACTTAGGTTGCTTCCATGTCCTGGCTATTGTAAATACAGCTGCAATGAACATTGTGGTACATGACTCTTTTTGAAATATGGTTTCCTCAGGGTATATGCCCAGTAGTGGGATTGCTGGGTCGTATGGTAGTTCTATTTTTAGTTTTTTAAGGAACCTCCATACTGTTCTCATTAGTGGCTGTATCAATTTACATTCCCACCAACAGTGCAAGAGGGTTCCCTTTTCTCAACATGCTCTCTAACATTTATTTTTTGATGATGGCCTTTCTGGCTGGTGTGAGGTGATACCTCATTGCAGTTTAGATTTGCATTTCTCTAATGATTAGTGATGTTCAGCATCCTTTCATGTGTTTGTTGGCAATCTGTATATCTTCTTTGGAGTAATGTTTATTTAGGTCTTCTGCCCATTTATGGATTGGGTTGTTTGTTTTCTTGATATTGAGCTGCATGAGCTGCTTGTAAATTTTGGAGGTTAATCCTTTGTCAGTTGCTTCATTTGCAAATATTTTCTCCCATTCTGAGGTTGTCTGTTCATCTTGTGTATGGTTTCCTTTGCTGTGCAAAAGCTTTTAAGTTACATTAGTCCCATTTGTTTATTTTTGTTTTTATTTCCATTTGTGTAAGAGGTGGGTCAAAAAGATCTTGCTGTGATTTATATCATAGAGTGTTCTGCCTATGTTTTCCTCTAGGAATTTTTTAGTGTGTAGCCTTATATTTAGGTCTTTAATCGATTTTGACTTTATTTTTGTATTTGGTGTTAAGGAGTGTTCTAATTTCATTCTTTTACATGTAGCTGTCCAGTTTTCCCAGCACCAATTATTAAAGAGGCTGTCTTTCCTCCATTGTATATTCTTGCCTCCTTTATCAAAGATAAGGTGACCATACCTACATGGGTTCATCTCTTGTCTTTCTATCCTGTTCCATTAATCTATAGTTCTGTTTCTGTGCCATTACCATACTGTCTTGATTACTGTAGTTTTGTAGTGTAGTCTGAAGTCTAGGAGCATGATTCTTTCAGCTCTGTTCTTCTTTCTCAAGATTGCTTTGGCTATTCAGGGTCTATTGTGTTTCCATACAAATTGTGAAATTTCATGTTCTAGTTCTATGAAAAATGCCATTGGTAGTTTGATAGGGATTGCACTGAATCTGTAGATTGCTTGGGTAGTATAGTCATTTTCACTATGTTGATTCCTCTGATCCAAGAACATGGTATATATCTCCATCTGTTTGTATCAACTTTAATTTCTGTCATCAGTGTCTTATAATTTTCTGCATACAGGTCTCTTGTCTCCTTAGGTAGGTTTATTCTTATGTATTTTATTCTTTTTGTTGCAATGGTAAATGAGAGTATCTCCTTAATTTCTATTTCAGATTTTTCATCATTAGTGTATAGGAATGCCAGATATTTCTGTGCATTAATTTTGTATCCTGCTACTTTACCAAATGCATTGATTACCTCTAGTAGTTTTCTGGTAGCACCTTTAGGATTTTCTATGTATAGTACCATGTCATCTACAAACAGTGACAGCTTTACTTCTTTTCTGATTTGGATTCCTTTTATTTCTTTATCTCCTCTAATTTCTGTGGCTAAAACTTCCAAAACTATGTTGAATAATAGTGCTGAGAGTGGACAACTTTGTCTTGTTCCTGATCTTAGAGGAAACTGTTTCAGTTTTTCACCACTGAGAATCATGTTGGCTGTGGGTTTGTCATATATGGCCTGTATAATGTTGAGGTAAGTTCCCTCTATGCATACTTTCTGGAGGGTTTTTATCATAAATGGGTGTTGAATTCTGTCAAAAGCTTTTTCTGCATCTACTGAGATGATCATATGGTTTTTCTCCTTCAATTTGTTAATATGATTTATCACATTGTTTGATTTGTGTATATTGAAGAATCCTTGCATTCCTGGGATAAATCCCACTTGATCATGGTGTATGATCCTTTTAATGTGCTGTTGGATTCTGTTTGCTAGTATTTGTTGAGGATTTTTGTTTCTATGTTCTTCAGTGATATTGGCCTGTAGTTTTCTTTCTTTGTGACTTTTTTGTCTGGTTTTGGCATCAGGGTGATGGTGGCCTCATAGAATGAGTTTGGGAGTGTTCCTCCCTCTGATATATTTTGAAAGAGTTTGAAAAGGATAGCTGTTTACTCTTCCTAAATGTTTGATAGAATTCACCTGTGAAGCCATCTGTTCCTGGGCTTTTATTTGTTGGAAGATTTTTATTCACAGTCTCAATTTCAGTGCTTGTGATTGGTCTGTTGATATTTTTTATTTCTTCCTGGTTTAGTCTCAGAAGGTTGTGCTTTTCAAAGAATTTGTCAATTTCTCCCAGGTTGTCCAATTTATTAGCATATAGTTGCTTGTAGTAATCTCTCATGATCCTTTGTATTTATGCAGTGTCAGTTTTTACTCCTCCTTTTTCATTTCTAATTCTGTTGATTTGAGTCTTCTCCCTTTTTTTCTTGATAAGTCTGGCTAATGTGCATGTGCATCTCTTAGCCAAGATGTATTCTAGCGAAGAGGCCTATGGATAGTTGACATCACTTACTATGGGGTGACACCCCTCCTTTTTCGACCTCCAAGGAATTTTTCTGCACATGTGTAATCAGGGAGGTCTCCTTGACTTTGAGAATGAGGAATATGTGGTCCTTTATCTCTTATCTGAGCAGGACCCAGCTTCCTCCATCATTCTGCTTTTATGGAGTTTCTGTCCACAGGGGACAAACTTCAGCTGTTTGGCCTGGTGCCCACATATCTCCTACCTCAAATTTCCCCTGAGAGACATAGAACACAAGAAATCTTTTTTGGGAGGATGAAGGGCAAAGGTCTGTCTTCCGTAGCTTCTTCAGGCTGGCAAGGGGCTTATTGACCTTACCTAGTTGGGTCACGGAGCTCTCGCTTGGTCTCTTTAAGGGGCCCAGGGTGACTTCTGTTGTTATTCCAGCAGGATCTGTTTCAAGGAGTGGCTGGAATCTCTGCCTAACTGTCATCTTGTCTGGGAAACTGTTGTGCCCTTAGAAAGAACAAGCTAGACAAGTAGATTAAGAAAGCATGGGTCAAAAATCAGTGAAAGAATTATTGTAAGCAGGGGCCAAGCAGGAGTAAGAACCAGGTTACATGTGATAGCAATTTTGATCTTGGTCCAGATAGAGTCAGTGCTTGGGTTATGCTGAACAAAGGAATGGAGCCATTTGGGATGGTCATATACATTTTTGATGTACTCTTCTATTAGCTCAGTATGATTGATATAGGTGTAACAGACCCAGTTAGATGTAGTTGGACAATTTGGACATTAGTAGACAAAATAGATCTTATTTCTTTTCAGGAGAATAAGGCTGAAACCCAGTCTGGGCCTGGCACTTTGGAGAGACTTGTAGCCAGGTAGCCAGTTGTCTAGTTTTATCTAAGCAGGTTTTAACTTTTAATGTGGTTATTAACACATAGATAACAAGTGCTATTGGTCATTATACATGTCCCTTCCTTTTGTTAATGTATGATCTGAAGTAATTTCATTGTGTAAAAAACGTAATAGTTCCAAGAGGAGAGCTTTAAAAAGTAAGGTTTTAGTCACCAGCCACCAACTGACATTGTTTTGAGAGTGGCTGGTGGTATCCCAAGTCTGACATAGCTCAGAAAACTCAAGTTCTTAGCAATACAAGAACTTGTCTGAAATCACACCCATAGTGTCCCTAGTTATTTCCTTGGATATCTAAACCATAGCTACTCCATTTTGACTTTTAGTTGTAATTTTCTCCTTAATAGTCAAAGCAGATGTCTCCATCAATGATGTTAGAGTTTCTCTAGGTATGAGAAGATGCAAGAATTGGGGCTTACAAAATCTTCTCCTGAAAGTATCTAACTATCTGAAGGCCTGTTCTGCAAGTTTTTCCCAGAGCACAGAGTGCCTCATTCCTGACCTCCACCCTGAAGTCCTTTCAGGGGGTGTTGAAAGTCAGCAGCTTCAATGGCCATGATTTAATCTTCATAGAGTTAAATAGCAAGTACCAGTTTCCAATTGGCAGGGTCCCTTCATGGTCATAAATTCGACCATGGTTTGGGGGGATATTTCATGACCATTTTGTCCCATGGTGCTAGGAATGCTCATTTCCAAGTCTGACAAAGATTTCACTGATAGGCGACTCAATGTGCTTTTACAGGACTAGGCCTTGCAAGTAGCAAAAATTCTCTGGGCCACCTGTCTTACTAGTCTCTTATGATCCAGGAAAATATTCCCTCTCGTTGCTCCTTTTCACATCTAGAGTTACAATATTACAATCATTGATCTCATATGGGACTATATATCATCATTTTATCAGAGGCTCAGTCATACATTTGGTAATTTAAGAAACAACAATTTTCTGAAACAGGCAATATAGAAAATAATATATCTAGCAGTATTAGTAAGTTCACAATTAAGAATTTAAGTCAAAACCTTCCATTAGGTGTAGCTCAGTATATCCTCAGGTCGTCTGATTAGTCTGTTCTGTACCAATCCTTATCATTAAGGGAAAATATATATTGGCACTGTCCATAAGGTACCCAGCTCACTTTCCTAGTGTTACTAGACTGATTAGCCTTAGAAGGATTTAATTGTTCCCAGCATAAAGGAGCCTCTAAACTTAAATTACCATACCCTGGTGTTAACTACATAAATCCATCCCAAAATTGTGGGAGGTTTTATTTATTGGCTGAAATTTTGCTTGTTGCTCTGATTGAGCTTGAGTAATAGAGGAAAATTCACATTCATGACCAGGGTCAGAGCAAATATTATTAATCAGCTAGGTGAGGGGATCCCACCTAGTAATAGCAGTAGTGGCCTGAATATGACTGTAATTCTCTCTTCTAGAAAAAATTCCCTAACAGCTGGCCAATAAGAGACTTGGAGTGGAGAAAACCACCAAGGTGACCCATAAGGCCTAGAAAGAGTAATTAGCCACAAACCCAACAATTGGATTGATTTTACAACTAACATGGGATCGTGTCCATGATAGGAAAACATTTGATTCATACACAAAGGTACAAAAATTCAAGAAAACATTAAGCAACTGGGAAAAGAAGAACAAAGAAAACCCAAAGTTAGTAGAAGGAAAGAAATCATAAGATGAGAGCAGAAATAAATGAAATAGAAGTGAAGAAAACAATGGAAAAGGTCAACAAAACTAAAAGTTTGTTCTTTAAGAAGATAAACAAAATTGATAAACCTTTAGCCAAACTCATCAAGAAAAAAAGGAGAAGACTCAAATCAATAAAATAGGGGTGAAAAGGGGAGATCACAAATGATGCCACAGAAATACAAAGGATCATAGACTACTATGAGCAACTATATGCCAATAAAATGGACAACCTGAAAGAAATGTATGAATTCTTGGAAAGGTACAACTTTCCAAGACTGAACCAGGAAGAATTAAAAAATATAAACAGACAAATCACAGGTAATGAAATTGAAACTGTAATTAAAAATCTTACAACAAATAAAAGTCCAGGAACAGATGGCTTCACAGGTGAATTTTGTCAAACATTTAGAGAAGAGTTAACAACTATCCTTCTAAAACTCTTCCAAAAAATTGCAGAGGGAGGAACACTCCCAAACTCGTTCTACAAGGCCACCATCACCCTGATACCAAAACCAGACAAAGATACTATAAAAAAAGAAAATTACAGGCCAATATCACTGATGAACATAGATGCAAAAATCCTCAACAAAATACTAGCAAACAGAATCCAATAACACACTAAAAAGATCATACATCATGATCAAGTGGGATTTGTCCTGGGATGCAAGGATTCTTCAGTATACTCAAAACAATCAATGTGATACACAATATTAACAAATTGAAGAATAAAAACCATATGATCATCTCAATAGATGCAGAAAAAGCTTTTGACAAAATTCAACACTCATTAATGATAAAAACTCTCCCAAAAGTGGGCATAGAGGGAACCTACCTCAACATAATAAAGGCCATATATGACAAAACCATAGCAAACATCATTCTCAATGGTGAAAAAGTGAAAGCATTTCCTTTAACATCAGGAGCAAGACAAGGATGACCAGTCTAGCCACTATTATTCAACATAGTTTTGGAAGTCCTAGCCACAACAATCAGAGAAGAAAAAGATATAAAAGGAATCCAAATTGAAAAAAAAGAAGTAAAACTGTTACTGTTTGCCAATGACATGATACTATACATAGGAAATCCTAAAGATGCCACCAGAAAACTACTAGAACTAATCAATGAATTTGGAAAGGTTGCAGGATACAAAATTAATGCACAGAAATCTCTTGCATTCCTGTACACTAACAATGAGGATCAGAAAAAGAAATTAAGGAAACAATTCCATTCACCACTGCAACACAAAGAATAAAATACCTAGAAAGAAACCTACCTGAGGAGGCAAAAGAACTGTACACAGAAAACTATAAAACACTGATGAAAGAAATCAAAGATGACACAGATGGAGGGATATACCATGCTCCTGAATTTGAAGAATCAATATTGTAAAAATGACTATACTACCCAAAGCAATCTACAGATTCAATGCAATCCCTATCAAATTACCTATGACATTTTTCATAGAATTAGAACAAAAAAATTTTACAATTTGTATGGAAACACAAAAGCCCCGATTAGCCAAAGCAATCTTGAGAAAGGAAAATCGTGCTGGAGGAATCAGGCTCCCGGACTTCAGACTATACTGCAAAGCTGCAGTAATCAAGACAGTATGGTACTGGCACAAAAACAGAATTATAGATCAATGGTACAGGACAGAAAACCCAGGGATAAACCCACACACCTATGGTCAACTAATCTATGACAAAGGAGGCAAGAATATACAATGCAGACAATACAACCCCTTCAATAAATGTGGCTGGGAAAACGGGACAACTACATGTAAAAGAATGAAATTAGAACACTACCTAACACCATACACAAAAATAAACTCAAAATGGACTAAAGATCTAAATGTAAGACAGGACACTTTAAAACTCTTAGAGGAAAGCATAGGACCAACACTCTTTGACATAAATCACAGAAGATCTTTTATGATCCACCTCCTAGAGTAATGAAAATAAAAACAAAAATAAGTGAATGCGACCTAATGAAACTTAAAAGCTTTTGCACAACAAAGGAAACCATAGAGAAGACGAAAGGGCAACTCACAGAATGGGAGAAAATATTGGCAAATGAAACAACAGGCAAGGGACTACTCTCCAAAATATACAAATAGCTCATGCAGCTCAATAGCAAAAAAAACAAGCAAACCAATTAAAAAATGAGCGGAAGAGCTAAATAGAAATTTCACCAAAGAAGACATACAGATGGCCAAGAGGCATATGAAAATATGCTCAACAGCGCTAATTATTAGAGAAATGCAAATCAAAACTACAATGAGTTATCACCTCACACTTGTCAGAATGATCATCATCAGAAAATCTACAAACAACAAATGTTGGAGAGGGTGTGGAGAAAAGGAAACCCTCCTGCACTGATGGTGGGTATGTAAATTGATACAGCCATGTGGAGGACAGTATGGAGGTTCCTTAAAAATCTAAAAATAGAACTACCATATGACCCAGCAATCCCACTACTGAGCATATACCCTGAGAAAACCATAATTCAAAAAGACACATGTACCCCTCTGTTCATTGCAGCACTATTTACAATAGCCAGACATGGAAACAACCTAAATGTCCATTGACAGATGAATGGATAAAGAAGATATGGTACATATATATAATGGAATATTACTCAGCCATAACAAGTAATTAAATTGGGTCATTTGTAAAGACGTGGATAGACCTAGAGTCCGTCATACAGAGTGAAGTATGTCAGAAAGAGAAAAACAAGTATTGTATATTAACGCATATATGTGGAAAATAGAAAAATGATACAGATGAACTTATTTGCAGGGCAGCAATAGAAAGGCAGATGTAGTGAACAGACATGTGGACACAGGGGTGGAAGGGGAGAGTGGGATGAATTGAGAGATTAGGTTTGACATAAATACACTACTATGTGTAAAACAGATAGCTAGTGGGAACCTGCTGTATAGCACAGGGAGCTCAGCTTGGTGCTCTGTTATGGCCTAGTTGGGTGTGATGTGGGGGAGAGGTCCAATAGGGAGGGGATGTGTGTATATGTATCGCTGATTCACTTTGCTGTGTGGCAGAAACTAACACAACATTGTAAAGCAACTATACTCCAACAACAACAAAAAAAGGAAACAAAATAAAACATTATAAATGATCGTACAAGTCAGGTCCAGGATCTTGGGCTAGCTGTCTACTTCTGGTGTCGTCTTCTTTTTGTCCTAGTGTGAGTGTAGTTTCTCCTCTGTTTGAGCTTTGTTTTAAGGTGAGTTTGAGGTCAGCAGTCCTCCCTATAGACCAGTCCAATTCAGGGGCCCTTTGTGAGTGGAAATTAATTCAAGAGTCAGTTCCCTTTAGTTTCACTGTGCATGAGCTAGTTAAGAGTACCTGATAAGGGTCCTTCCATCTAAGCTGGAGATAGTCCTTTAAATTATGTCTTTTCCAGTGTGCATAATCCACTGGTTTCAGGTTGTGGGGCATCTGACCTTCATTCAAAGGTAGATTACTGAGATAAGCTTCAGAAACAAACTTAGAGTGTCCTTTAAATAATTCAATTAAACTTTACATTAACATAACATAAAAGCAAGGAACTATCTGGGAGGTGTGTCTTAGTAAATACAGACCTCCATTAACAAAATTAGAATTTAATATTCACTGAAACATAATCTTTTTCTCTCTAAAGTTACCCTTGTTTTTACCAAACATAACCAAATTAAGAGTAATTTGTTTGCAAAATAGTCTGGTTTCAATAAACTTAGCCTACTATACTTGATCATACAGGTGTTTTGCTTGCTGAAACTTTTATAATGAGTCTCAGACTGGACTTTAAAAGACCTCTCAGTACTAGGAAATTCATGCCAAGGGCTTATCACAGATTTCGCCTAACAGATCTAGGTGAATTCATCCCTTTTCAAGGCTCAAAAATACCTGGAGATTTCTGTAACGGTTAGTGAGGTGTCCTTCCTAATTTATCTGATAAAGCTGCTGGGAACATAAGAGATTCCTATCTCTGGAGTGAGCAGATAGAGAAAAAAGATAAATGTTTCAATTCTGCTTATAAAAGTATAATTTACCAAATTACTGTAAGTCATAATAAGTTTGAGGGGAAGGTTTCCTTATACCTGGAAAACACAGATTCAAACTAGTAATTTTTCAGATAGAAGCCATAAAAATTATAACCATATTTACCAGTTCAATCAGTTCTTTTGTTAACTTTTTATGAAGCCATCAGGTTTTTCATTAGAATTCTTCAACTTCTTACACAGTTCAGCATTATGGTCTGAGAGTCAGAAACTTGTATTAATCAAAAAGTCTTTTTTATGAGTCTTCTTGAAGAGGAAGCATTTTTGCGAAGCATTAGAGTGAAACTGTGTCTGTAATGATAAAAGCCTTAAAAAGGCACGTTTAAAATCTGATTACAATGCAATTGAAAAAGAAACTTGGTTTCTGATGTGACATACAACAGTTTAAGATAATAACTAGAATTATGACTGATAACATTTTACCAGGGCATCTCAGAATTTTAGGAATTCCATATAATTACTAGAATATCTATATTAATAACATTTACCTTACAATATAACATAAGAATATTTATTATTCATTAGACAATGCTTCCCATGTAATTTAGCATGCCAAATGAACCTAAGTAGTTTAATATCGCTCTTTGGGATGTTTCAGGGGCCCTTTGAAGCATCCCAAAGTTATCTACAGGTCAAAAGGACTTCATTAGAAATTTTTGTTTTGAATTTAATTTTATTTATTTTTTTATACAGCAGGTTATTTTTAGTTATCTATTTTATAGTTATTAGTGTATATATGTCAATGCCAATCTCTGAATTCATCCCAACACCACCAACCCACCCTGGCTTTGCCCCCTTTGTGTCCATACATTTGTTCTCTACATCTGTGTCTCTATTTCTGCCTTACAAATCGGTTCATCTGTATCATTTTTCTAGATTCCACATATATGTATTAATATATGATATTTGTTTTTCTCTTTCTGACATACTTCAGTCTGTATGACAGTCTCTAGGTCCATCCACATCTCTACAAATGACCCAATTTCATTGCTTGTTATGGCTGAGTAATATTCCATTGTATATATACAACACATCTTCTTTATCCATTTGTCTGTCGATGGGTATTTAGGTTGCTTCCATGACCTAGCTATTGTAAATAGTGCTGCAATGAACATTGGGGTGCATGTGTCTTTTTGAATTATGGTTTTCTCTGGGTATATGCCCAGTAGTGGGATTGCTGGCTCATATGGTAGTACTATTTTTAGTTTTTTAAGGAACCTCCATACTGCCCTCCATAGTGGCTGTATCAATTTACATTCCCACCAACAGTGCAGGAGGGTTTCCTTTTCTCCACACCCTCTCCAACATTTGTTGTTTGTAGATTTTCTGATGATGATCATTCTGACCTGCGTGAGGTGATACCTCATTGTATTTTTGATTTGCATTTCTCTCATAATTAGCGCTGTTGAGCATCTTTTCATGTGCTTATTGGCCATCTGTATGTCTTCTTTGGAGAATTGTCTATTTAGGTCTTCTGCCCATTTTTTAATTGGGTTGTTTTGTTTTTTTAAATATTGAGTTGCTTGAGCTGTTTATATATTTCGGATATTAATCCTTTGTCCGTTGATTCATTTGCAAATATTTTCTCCCATTCTGAGGGTTGTCTTTTCGTCTTGTTTATGGTTTCCTTTGCTGGGCAAACTTTTAAGTTTCACTAGGTCCCATTTGTTTATTTTTGTTTTCACTTCCATTACTCTAGGAGGTGGGTCAAAAAAGATCTTGCTGTGATTTATGTCAAAGGGTGTTCTTCCTATGTTTTCCTCTAAGAGTTTTATAATGTCCAGTCTTACGTTTAGGTCTTTAATCCATTTGGAGTTTACTTTTGTGTATGGTGATAGGGAGTGTTGTAATTTCATTCCTTTACATGTAGCTGTCCAGTTTTCCTGTCACCACTTATTTAAGAGACTGTCTTTTCTCCATTGTATAACCTTGCCTCCTTTGTCATAGATTAGTTGACCATAGGTTCGTGGGTTTATCTCTGGCCTTTCTGTCCTGTCCCATTGATCTATATTTCTGTTTTTGTGCCAGTACCATATTGTTTTGATTACTGTAGCATTGTAGTATCATCTGAATTCAGGGAGTCTGATTCCTCTAGCTCTGTTTTTTTTTTCCTCAAGATTGCTTTGAGTATTTGGGGTCTTTCTTGTTTTCATACAAATTTTAAGATTTTTTATTCTAGTTCTGTAAAAATGCCATTGGTAATTTGATAGAGATTGCATTGAATTTGTAATCGCTTTGGGTAATATAGTCATTTTCACAATATTGATCCTTCCAATCCATAAACATGGTATATCTCTCCATGTGATGGTGTCATCCTTGATTTCTTTCATCAATGTTTTATAGTTTTCTGAGTACAGGTGTTTTACCTCCTTAGGTAGGTTTATTCCCAGGTATTTTATTCTTTTTGTTGCAATAGTGAATGGGATTGTTTCCTTAATTTCTCTTTCTGATCTTCATTGTTAGTGTATAGGACTGCAAGAGACTTCTGTGCATTAAGTTTGTATCTTGCAACTTTACCAAATTCATTGATTAGCTCTAGTAGTTTTCTGGTGGCATCTTTAGGATTTCCTATGTATAGTATCATGTCATCTGCAAACAGTAACAATTTTATTTCTTCTTTTCCAATTTGGATTCCTTTTATTTCTTTTTCTTCTCTGTTTGTTGTGGCTAGGACTTCCAAAGCTATGTTGAATAATAGTGGCAAGAGTGGACATCCTTGTCTTGTTCCTGATATTAGAGGGAATGCTTTCAGCTTTTCACCATTGAGAATGTTGTTTGCTGTTGGTTTCTTGTATATAACCTTTTTTATGTTGAGGTAGGTTCCATCTATGTCCACTTTCTGAAGAGTTTTTATCATAAATTGATGTTGAATTTTGTCAAAAGCTTTTTCTGCATCTATTGAGATGATGATATGTTTTTTATTATTCAATTTGTTAATATGGTGCATCACATTGATTGATTTGCAGATATTGAAGAATCCTTGCATCCTCAGGATAAATCCCATTTCATCATGGTGTATGATCATTTTAATGTGTTGTTGGATTCTGTTTGCTAGATTTTGTTGAGGGTTTTTTCATCTATATTCATCAGTGATATTGGTCTGTAATTTTCTTTTTTTGTAGTATCTTTGTCTGGTTTTGGTATCAGGGTGATGATGGCCTTGTAGAATGAATTTGGGAGTGGTCCCCTCCCTGCAATTGTTTGGAAGTGTTTGAGAAAGATGTATGTTAACTCTTATCTAAATGTTTGATGGAATTCACCTGTGAAGCCATCTGGTCCTGGAGTTTATTTGTTGGAAGACTTTTAATCACAGTTTCAATTTCATTATTGGTCTGTTCATATTTTCTCTTTCTTTCTGCTTTAGTCTTGGAAGGTTATACCTTTGTAAGAATTTGTCCATTATTTCCAGGTTGTCCATTTTATTGTCATAGAGTTGCTTGTATTAGTCTCTTATGATGCTTTGTATTTCTGCAGTGTCCATTGTAACTTCTCCTTTTGCATTTCTAATTTTATTGAGTCCCCTCTTTCTTTTTCTTGATGAGTCTCCCTAAAAGTTTATCAATTTTGTTATCTTCTCAAAGAACCAACTGTTAGTTTTATTGATTTTTTAAATTGTTTTCTTTGTTTCTATTTCATTTATTTCTGCTCTGATTTTTTTATTTCTTTCCTTCTACTAACTTTGGGTTTTGTTTGTTCTTCTTTCTCTAGTTCCCTTAGGTGTGAGGTTAGATTGTTTATTTGAGATTTTTTGTTTCTTGCGGTAGGATTGTACTGCTATAAACTTTTCTCTTAGAACTACTTTTGCTGCATCCCAGAGGTTTTGGATCATTGCGTTTTTGTTCTCATTTGTCTCTAGGTATTTTTTCATTTCCTCTTTGATTTCTTCAGTGATCTCTTGGTTATTTAGTAACGTATTGTTTATCCTTAATGTGTTTTTGTTTTTTATGTCTTTTTACCTGTAATTTATTTCTAATCTCATAGTTTTGCAGTCGGAAAAAATGCTTGATATTATTTCAATTTTCTTAAATTTACTGAGACTTGATTGTGAACCAAGATGTGATCTATCCTGGAGAATGTTCTGTGGGCACTTGAGAAAGTGTAATCTGCTGTTTTCAGATGGAATGCCCTATAAATATCAATTAAATCTCTCTGGTCTATTGTGTCATTTAAAGCTTGCATTTCCTTATTAATTTTCTATCTTGATGATTTGTCCTTTGGTGTAATGAGGTATTAAAGTCCCCCACTATTATTGTGTTACTGTCAATTTCCTCTTTTATAGCTGTTAGCATTTGCCTTACGTATTGAGATGCTCCTATGTTGGGTGCATATATATTTAGAAGTGTTATATCTTCTTCTTGGACTGATCCCTTGATCATTATATAGTGTCCATCCTTGTCTCTTGTAACATTCTTTATTTTAAAGTTTATTTTATCTGATATGAGTACTGCCACCCAGCTTTCTTGTGATTCCCATTTTCATGGAATATGTTTTTCCATCCCCTCACTTTCAGTCTGTATGTGTCCCTAGGTCGGAAGTACGTCTTCTGTAGACAGCATATATATGGGTCTTGTTTTTGTATCCATTCAGCTAGTCTATGTCTTTTGGTTGAAGTGTTTAATCCATTCACATTTAAGGTAATTATAGATATGTATGTTCCTATTACCTTTTTCTTAATTGTTTTGGGTTTGTTTTTGTAAGTCTTTTTCTTCTCTTGTGTTTGCCACTCAGAGAAGTTCCTTTTGCATTTGTTGTAGAGCTGGTTTGGTGGTGCTGAATTCTCTTAGCTTTTCCTTGTCAGTAAAGCTTTTGATTTTTCCATTGAATCTGAATGAGATCCTTACTGGGTAGAGTAATCTTGGTTGTAGGTTCTCCCCTTTCATCACTTTAAATATACTGTGCCATTCCCTTCTGGCTTGTAGAGTTTCTGCTGAGAAATCGGCTGTTGACCTTACGGGAGTTCCCTTGTATGTTATTAATCATTTTTCCCTTGTTGCTTTTAATAATTTTTCTTTGTCTTTAATTTTTGTCAGTTTAATTACTATGTGTCTCAGCATGTTTTTCCTTGGGTTTATCTTGCTGGGGCTCTCTGCACTTCCTGGACTTGGGTGGCTATTTCATTTCCCATGTTGGGGACAGTTTCAAGTATAATCTCTTCAAATATTTTCTCAGGCCCTTTCTCTCTCTCTTCTCCTTCTGTGACCCCTACAGTGTGAATGTTGTTGTGTTTAATGTTGTCCCAGAGGTCTCTTAGGCTGTCTTCATTTCTTTTCATTTCTTTTTCTTTATTGTGTTCCATGGCAGTGATTTCTGCCATTCTGCCTTCCAGGTCACTTATCCGTTCTTCTGCCTCATTTATTCTGCTATTGATTCCTTCTACTGTATTTTTCATTTCAGTTATTGTATTGTTCATCTCTGTTTGTTCTTTAATTCTTCTAGGTGTTTGTTCTTTAATTCTTCTAGGTCTTTGTTTAACATTTCTTGCATCTTCTCGATCTTTGCCTTCATTCTTTTTCTGAGGTCCTGGATCATCTTCACTATCATTTTTCTGAATTCTTTTTCTGGACAGTTGCCTATCTCCACTTCATTTAGTTGTTTTTCTAAGGTTTTATCTTGTTCTTTCATCTGGTACATAGTCCTCTGCCTTTTCATTTGGTCTATCTTTCTGTGAATGTGGTTTTTGTTCCACAGGCTGCAGGAATCTAGTTTTTCTTGCTTCTGCTGTCTGTGCTCTGGTGGATGAGGCTATCTAAGAGGCTTGTGGAAGCTTCCAGATGAGAGGTACTGCGGGTGGGTAGAGCTGGGTGTTGCTCTGGTGGACAGAGCTCAGTAAAACTTTAATCCTCTTGTCTGCTAATGGGTGGGGCTGAGTTCTCTCCCTGTTGGTTGTTTGGCCTGAGGTGACCCAGCACTGGAGCCTATGTGCTCTTTTGTGGTGCGAATGGCAGACTCCAGGAGGGCTCACACCAAGTAGTACTTCCCAGAACTTCTCTTGCCAGTGTCCTTGCCCCCGTGGTGAACCACAGCAACCCCTTGTCTCTGCATTTGACCCTCCAACACTAGCAGATAGGTCTGGTTCAGTCTACTAAGGGGTCACTACTCCTTCCCCCTGGGTCCTGATGCACACACTACTTTGTGTGTGCCCTCCAAAAGTGGTGTCTCTGTCTAGCCCAGTCCTATCGAAGTCATGCAATCAAATCCCACCAGCCTTCAATGTCTGATTATCTGGGAATTCCTCCTCTCATTGCCAGACCCCCAGGTTGGGAAGCCTGATGTGGGGCTCAGAACCTTCACTCCAGTGGGTGAACTTCTGTGGTATAATTGTTCTCCAGTTTGTGAGTTACCCACCCAGAGGTTATGGAATTTGATTTTATTGTGAATGCACCCCTCCTCCTGTCTCACTGAGGCTTCTCCTTTGTTTTTGGATGTGGGGTATTTAGTTTGGTTAGCTCCAGTGTCCTCCTGTCAATGATTGTTCAGCAGTTAGTTTTGATTCCGGTTCTCTCACAAGAGAGAGTGTGCGCACAGCCTTCTACTCCACCACCTAGAACCTATCTATCTCCCTCATTAGAATTTGATTTAGGAAGTTTTGTCAAAAATATCAAAAGGGTTTAGAACAGTCAGTCAGTTAGGATCATAGATCACTGTGAAACAAAAATTATTCACTTAGCCAAAGTAAGAATAAAGGATTTCAAAGGCTAATACAGAACAGATAACATAAAAGGTAAAAAAAACTTAAAATCTGTTATCAAAGGCAGTTCAACATTTTAATAAAACTTGTCCTCTTAACAGAGAGGAAAGCCAAATTCAAATTTTGCCCCAGCTTACTTTTAAAATTCATTTACTCAATTAAATTCATTCTAAACTTAGTCAATCCTGACCATGCACAAAACTCTTTTCTCAGGGTCCACTTTCCACAAATCTTTTTAACACTTTCTGTATTCATCACCATATTTTTCTATCCAAAAACAGCCACCTGTAAGTCAGACCTACTTCCTTTTCCCTTAATAAAATGCAATTTAATTCTTTATACCTTCTTTTGTGAAAACACACATCCTACTTTCTTTAAGCAACCACAAACTGTCCTTTATGTCAGCACTCTGTAGGTTGGTAAACATAAATCCAAATAATAATTCTTTGAAAAAAACGTGCTTTCTTATAGAAAATATCTCAGCGTGACACCAAACATAGTTATTAATAGTTCTAAACCTTTTGTTTCTCTGTAAAAGGAGGCCAATGTTCAGTAATTTATGTGTCAGTATTTATTTTATTCCTAAAAGTTCACTCAAAGTTTTTACCTCATTTGCATTTTATTTCCTTAAAGTTTCTTCATATTGAGTTACTTTCCTTGCTGACAGATTTGTAACAAATACAACAAGATTTTGTTTAACTTATATTAGACCTATGTGTAATAAAATATTATACTTAGTGTTGATGACTCTAAAGACATGTCTATATTAATTAGATTGACAAACTTATACATTAATACCAGATATTAATTTAATACTGAATTTTTCCCAGTTCACATGAACCTGAAATTTATTTAGCTTAATTTCTTTTGTATTTAGAATTGATTGATTTGTAAGCACTTACTTTTTTTAAGCCAATTAAATAGAGCTCATTTACAAATTAACCTCAGCAATATTATTCAAACACAGAGACACATACTGAGACATACATATATCCAGACAGACACGAGAGATCTAACTTCTTTTTCTAAACATAGTCATGAATCAGATGTCACAATATAAAACTCACTAGTTTATAAATAACAGTTGGAATAAGAAAAAATTTTAAAGGCTTCTTCCACTTTTGGTGTTTTTTTCCCCTCAGTCTCAAGAATTAGAGATCATCTAGGTGAGGTAAGTGTTTTTCAAGCCATTTTCAAGTCATTTTTCCATGCCCAACTTAAATAAAGGCCAGGCAAATGTTAGAGCAGAACCTAAGTTTTCCTTTTCTCAGCCCATCTGGCTTAACTGCACTCCTAGAAATGAAGTCCAGCATCCTGGAAACATTATTAGGAGACACCTGAAGGAGATTCAGAGTGTCCTCTGAATTTCCTTTGAATCCTGTGCTTGATGGGATTTTGAGCATACTCTACTCTCCCATGAACCCCTGATTAGACGTTTCTGATCAACCAGGCCCCTTGCACGAGGGGACCCCAATAGGGGACGTTTGGACCATTGCTAGTGCATTGCTAGGGCTGTCCTTGAGCATTGTCGTCTGCTTAAAAGTGGCCAGCCCAATAGGCTGTCCATTACAGTGTGTGGACTACCAAGGCCTGGAGTGAAGGGGGAACTCCTGGAGGAATTAGAGTTGGCCGCAATGGAAAATTCCATGGGGGTCAGGACCAGAGGGCCTGAGGGGTGGGACTGGAAAAGAAAGTGAAGCAGAGAGCAAGAGAAAGCGAGAAAAAGGGAAAGTCAGAGGTCTCAAGCCACAGCTGGGCGAAGCCCACAATTTACCTTGAAGTCCCAGGTTTCAGCACCAAATATGATCTCGGGTAGCCTCGGCCTAAAGCTGCTTGAAGCAGGGTTTCAGTTTCCAGCCAGAGATTGAGGTTGGGCAGCGGCAGTGAGAGCACTGAATCAGGACAAGGCCCTGGCCCGTTAGCTGTGTAGAAATGAATTTCTACATTGAGATCAAAGTAGTGAAGCAAATAAAGTGTTTATTAGGAGGAAAAAGAGTACAGTACCTGTGGATAGACACATGGGCAGGCTCAGAGAGAGAAAGTTGCGCCCTTGTGGTAGTTTGAATCATTTATATGGGGCATGTCTTCTGGGTTTCCTTTGACCAATCATCTGGTTTTGCCTGGTTTTGAGTCTGTATTTGGTATATCTCAGGGTCCTCCCATGTGTGCGTGCACATCTCCTAGCCAAGATGTATTCTAGGGAAAAGTCCTATGGGTAATTGACATCACTTACTATGGGGTGGCGCCCCCTCTCTTTTTGACCTCCAGGGAGTCTTTCTGTGCATGTGTAGTTGGGGAGGTCTTCTTGACTGCGAGGGTGAGGTATATGTGGTCTTTTATTTCTTATCTGGGCGGGGCCCAGCCTCCCCATTATCCTGCTTTTATGGAGAACGAACTTTGCTGTTTGGCCTGGGGCCCATCTATCTCCTACCTCATTTTTACGAGAGTCTGGAAGATCTCACAGGTTGTGATATGACAGAGTACTATTATTCATAAAGATTCATTGGTAGAATCTTCAGAGATAACATATTTGTCTCTCTGAGGGATTCTCAATTTAAAAATGTGTAGGCAACTCTCTTTATAAGAAAATTTGCATACTTTTTACTTCAGTGAGAGAGCAATTTATTAAAAGAAACTTGATAGCAGAGAGTTAAAAAGACCAGTCACCTAAAATAGAATTGATTATTTTCTTACCAAATGATATGCATATTCAAAGTCCTAAATGAGGTCTCTTTTTTGTGTTTGGTGGCAGTGATAACTTTTTTGCCTAGTAAACTAATGTCTCTTGAAAGGAGCTAAAATGGAAGCCTGAGTTTACTGTTAATGCAGGCACTGATGAAAGGAGAGGGAATGCCGTTCCATTCTATTGCTCCCTTGGCAGCTTATTCCTTTGAGCTATCAGTGTATTGAAATGGAAAAGATTTGTGCTTGCTGAAACTCCTAGAGCAGAATTCTTGTCAATTTCAATCAGTGGCCTACTTAGAAATTTGGAACCATAAACGGGACACAAGGTGAACACATGAATGAGCTTACATCACAGGTATGTCTGTTGAGCTCCATATTTGAGCCATTGACTGTGTTGCAGCCTTTATTCTTAAAAAATTTATCTCTCTTTCTCTCTATCTCTCTTACAGTCTCTCTCTCTCTCTCTCAACCTCTTGCTCTCTCTCTGTTTTTTGATATGAAGAATTGACTTTTTGAATTATTTTTAAATTTAAAAGAAAGTCGACTGATAACAGTTTAACTGTATGGCATTTATTTCTAGAACAGACAAGCTGAACCTCTTCAGACATTAGTACCTGGTCTTGGTACCCGATTTTTTAATTTTAAGTTTAGAAAGTGCTATAAAGAGTTTTCGTTTTGGGGCTTCCCTGGTGGCGCAGAGATTGAGAGTCCACCTGCCGATGCAGGGGACACGGGTTCGTGCCCCGGTCTGGGAAGATCCCATATGCCGCGGAGCAGCTAGGCCCGTGAGCCATGGCCGTTGAGCCTGCGAGTCCAGAGCCTGTGCTCCGCAACAGGAGCGGCCATAACAGTGAGAGGCCCACGTACTGCAAAAAAAAAAAAAAAGAAAAAAAAAGAGTCTGTTTTCACCCAAAGGGTAATAATGACTAACAGAATTCTCCATTTTCCCTGCCACTCATTGTGTTTGGTAGAGAGAATTGTGGTTGGTATTAGGAATTATCAAAACGATTAGGTAATTACAGTATAGTTTTCCCCTGAGTCACTATGTTTTGGGAGGTTACGATTCCTGATCTGTTGTGGACATACCTCTTACCAAACCATCGGTCCTTTGTGCACATGTATGCTTTTAAGTTTTGTAAATATTAGAAATAGGTCATTGGAGAATTCTGAGCAGGTAGAAACACATGTATAATTATGAACCACTTTAGAGCAGGAACCGAGTTTATGGAGTCCTCAGGACATGGCACCGTAGGCAGCAGACACATAATAGGCACTCAAAACAGAGTTTATTTTTAAAATAAACATGTATGATCAGTTTATTCTGAAAACTAATGAGGAAGCCCTCATCCCTCATGGGGCTTTTCTTCTTGAGGGCCCTGAGTACAGGGATGTAAATATATACCACAAAGTTTTTGTTTCAATTTTTTATTTTACACATAACTCAGATGGACTTTGGCTAAGTGGGAGGGAGAAAGTCATTGATGGAGAAAAGGAGCCTGACTTGGCATGGGTAATATTCCAAGCAATGACTATTGAAACTATAAATGTGAAGGGTTTCCTGTTCTATATTGTATTTTTCACAGCAAATAACATTCTTTAAAATTGCATTGCTCACATTATTGCCAATTAGTCTTTCACTAAGCATATTTCATCCTCAGATTCCTCATAAGCAGTACTAACTATTGAAATTTATTCTTTATTCTTTATGTGTTCATTTCTTTATTGTGGTAAAATTTACACATAGTGAAATGCACAGATCTTAAGTGTACAATTTAATGAATTTTGATAACTGTATTGATCTCTATACCCCCTATCATTCCAGAAAATTCCTTAATGATTCCTTCCAATCAATCCTCACCCCTACAGACAGCCACTGCTCTGATTTCTTTCACATTGATTATACTTACTTATTCTTAAATTTCATGTAAATGAGTCATATGAAATATACTTTCTATTGCTCAACATAATGTTTATGAGATTCATCCATGTTGTTGAATGTACCATAGCTCATTCTTTTAAATTGCTGAATAGTATTTATACCATGACTTTATTCTGTTGATGGGCATTTGGATTGTTTCCAGTTTGGGTGATTATTAATAAACCTACTACTTTTGTACAAATCTTTCAGTAGACATGTTCTTTCATTTGTCTAGGGGCTAGAATTGCTGGAATGCAGGGTAGGTGTATTTTTAACTTCATAAGGAACAAACAATTTTCTGAAGTGGTTGTACTATTTTACACTCCCATCAGCAATATATGAACATTTCAGTTGTTCCTTTACTTAATATATATGTCAATCAGAGAGGTCCCTAATTATTTTTTTTAAATATTTTTTATTTAGGTAACATTGATTTATAACATTATGTAAGTTTCACATATGCAACATTATATTTCTACTTCTGTGTACACTACAGTGTGCTTATCACCGACAACTTAGTTGTATTAGTCACCATACAATTGATCTCCTTTACCCATTTCACCCTCCCCCCCCTTCCCCTCAGATAACCACTACTCTGTTCTCTGTATCTATGTGTTTGTTTTTGTTTGGTTTGATTTGTTCATTTATTTTGTTTTTTGTTTGTATTTTTTTATATTTTACATACAAATGAAATCATATGTTATTTGTCTTTCTCTGTCTGACTTACCAAAATGAAAATACAACCTACTGAATGGAAGAAGATATTTGCAAATCATATATCTGATAAAGGATTAACATCCAAAATATATAAAGAGTTCACACAACGCAACAAGAAAAAAACAAACAACCCAATTAAAAAGATGGACAGAGGAGCTGAATAGACATTTTTCAAAAAATACATACAGATGGCCTACTGGCACATGAAAAGATGTTCAACATCACTAGTTATTGAATATCACTAGTTATTAGGGAAATGCAAATCAAAACCACAATGCGATAATACCCCATGGTATTCATGAATACCATGAATACCTCATGGTATATATGAGGTATATATTATGGTATGTATTATTAATGTTGCAAAGCACTGTAAAAAGTGCGGCAGATAGATCCCTGCAGAAGGTCTAGCCCTAGTGGGTTTTACAATCAAACAGAAAAGAAAAATGTAATTAAACAAGCAATTGCACAAATTATTTGTGCAATTATTAATCCTGACCTTCATAATTTTCTACCTTCTGCCTGGAGCATTTTGCCCTCAGCTATTCCCACAGCAAACTAAATATTATCCTCCCAATCATTAATATTGGACATGGAACACTAAAACAGCCCAAGATAAACTGCACTAGAAATGTTGGGGAAAGCTTTGGTCTTGAGCTCAAAGACCATTTACACTTTGAAGAAGAGCCAGTCATTATCTTCAAACATTCAAAATAAAGCTTTTTTTTCCTAATTATAAAAGTAATGAATGTTTTGTTTGTTTGTTTTTTGTTTTTGAAATTATTATTTTTTTTACATCTTTATTGGAGTATAATTGCTTTACAATGGTGTGTTAGTTTCTGCTTTACAACAAAAACGTAATGAATGTTGATCATAGTAAACTTGATATGAGCTCGAAATTATAAGAGAATATATAAAAATTTCATTTACTTTTCTCTCAAAGACAACTTTTCTTGATATCTTGGCACATATTTTCCTACTCTACCAATTTGAAATCATATTGTATATTCAACTGTGAAATTTTTCAATATTGGGAAATTAGGTAGTTTACAGTTTCCCTATACTGATGAAATCATATTACAACCAAACCAATATTATAATTTACACACTTAGAATTTGTCACTTCTATAAGTCAACTTATTTAAAAATACTATTTCTTCTTTTAAATGATTTTCACTTAATTAAATATTAAAACTGTTAGAGATATAATAGCTCAGTTTTAATTACCCCACAGTTCAATTCCAGGAAGAAAACAAATGGACACTCAAATGTGTCAATGAATAAGGTTGAAGAGATAGACTTTTACTTAAAAAAGAAAGAGGGGGAGAAAACCCTCCTAATTATGCACAAATATCTCAGCAGTGAGCAATCATGAGAAAGGAAATGCTGGAAAAGTACTTGACATTTAAATGTCATTTTAATCAAATTATGCAATTTTTAAAATGTAGTTGAGTGTAATGGGCTCTTTAAATTGTTTAAACCATGTTTTTTTCTAAAATGGTCCAAGAGCATTTAGTTGCCTAAACTGTGTTTCTAAATTATATCCTTAAAGAATGACTGACTGAACTACATCATTACACTTTTAAAATAAAAATATAAATTTAAATTTTACATTTCTCAAGAATAAAATATATCAACATATCTAGTAAACAATAATGATTTGTTAGCTTTTATGATAAATTAATAAGATGATTTTCCAAAGAACAAATTAGAGAGTTAGGATATGTAAATTCTAAGAAAAAATATTCACACTATGAGGAAGAAAGGATATCAGATTCTTACTTCCTACTAATTTTATTTACCTTGTTGTTAATAGCAATTAATCTTAACCTCAACTCCCTTATCCTCCCTAATCTGGACCATTCACTGGATAGAAAATTAATAATTATGTTAGATTTCCCAATATATCAATTTTTAGCAGAACTATGAGAAATGGGTAGAAAATGATCAGAAAATATCTCAAGGAAATGTTGACTCAGTTTGGCCCCCAAACTCAATAAAATTTGAGCTCTGGATTGAACACTAATGATACAGAGATAGCTTTTTCTCTCTAGCTTGACCATCAAATGTAATTCCTATGTTGTTTGGGAAAAATAAAACTCTGTGTTTGATCACACATTGTCGTCACAAAAATAATAAAGAGGATGTCTGTAGGTGCAATTAAGAGCACTAGATTTAGAAATCAATGTCACTTTGACTGTCAACTCTACTATTTATTTCTGTGAGTTTGGACAAATCTTTCCTCTCTGAACATTAGTTTCCTCATTTGTAAAATATGAATAATCGATACTTTATTGGATTTCTATGAGGATTAAATATGATAATACATATAAAGTAATTAGAACAGTGCTTGAACAATTTAAGTACTCAATAAATATTAGCTATTTCTAACAGTGTTCTTAGTAGCAAGCAATGGAAACTAATTCTAGCTCACTTAAGTCAAAAGCTAATTCATTAAAAATTTACTAAGTACTTCCCAGAATTGCCAGGAGGACTGGTTAACTAGATCCAAGAACAAGGCACGAACATTGCACAAATTGACCACAAAATGGTCCAGTGAGGACACGTGTATCATTGCCTGGCTTCAGCCCTGCACACAACATATAGCCTCTTGCACCAGGCTTAGGACATAAACCTGACTGCCACCACAGAAGGCATCCTGTGGTTGCTACTTCAGGATGCTTTGATTAGCAAAATACAGATCATGAGCTGTGTCAGAATCTCATCATGAGTTAGAAACCACATGATTTATTTGCTAGGGGTGGGGGGGTGGGGAATTAATGTAAAGAATCATTAGTAGAATGAAGTTAAGTACTAAAAGGCATGCAAGAGGACTCCAACATGTCCAAAATTAGCAAATGCAAAAGAATAGCTACAATCCTAGGCTGAGGAAGAGTGAACAATAAGAATTAAAGACTAGGAGAAGATTCCCTGTCAAGGGAAGAAATTCAGACTTCTGTGAAGAGAGTGTACCTACCATAGGAAATTACAGCCTGCAGGAGGCAAACCTGCAGGAAGTCTCAGGCCAATCCTGGTTTCTAGAAATGGCCAGAGAAGATCTGATGAGTAGAGGGTTCGAGCTCGCAGAATCAGATCTTCAGAAGCATTTGAAACTGTTATTGTTTGGAGGGTGTGATACCTACCAGGCCTTCCCCAATGAATAGAAATTGAATAGAGACCAGGTAAGAAATTCAGACAAGGCTTTATTGGGGCCCCTGTTGCAGCAGGGGGCAAGCTTGTTTCTTATATGGTGTAAGGGTAGAGGTGTGTCCAGGGGTCGGGCCAGAGAGGTGGCTTAGGTGTTTTGCCTACCCCTTAGGTGGTGTTGACTGCAGGGGGCATGCTCAGTACCTTGCTTTTGCTCCCAATACTTTGTTTTTGCTCCTGGCTCTTCAGAAGTGGCAGCAGTTTTTTGGTCTTTTGTATCTTTTTGTCCATAATTTGCCCCAACTGCACATGCACACAGTTATTTTTAGTCCCATATAGTTTCTTTGTATTTTGTTTGTCCAGGTGGAAGCATTGCAGCACTGCAACAAAGGGTCCTAGGTCCCAGCCTGTCTCACGTGTACAGGTTTATAGAACAGCTGTGTGTTGCTAGAGTATTCTAGTGGGCTGGAGAAGCTTGGAAGTCTCTGGTGAGGAGAGTGTGGCCTGGGGATGTTGCTGGAGCTCCTCAGAGGGAGCTGCTGTATTCCTGCATGGAAAAGTAATAATGGAGGACCAAACCCTAAAGCCAATATCTGCCTGCTACTACCACCTTGTGCCCTCTGTGATGAAGCCTCACATTCCACCAGCTGGCAATAGAAAATATTCGCATGATCTAGCACCAGTGCCCCGGTCCGGGAAGATCCCACATGCCGCGGAGTGGCTGGGCCCGTGAGCCATGGCTGCTGAGCCTGCGCGTCCGGAGCCTGTGCTCCGCAACGGGAGAGGCCACACCAGTGAGAGGCCCGCGTACCGAAAAAAAAAAAAAAAAAAAAAAACCACAAATCATAGTACTTTACTGTCCTACTTCCAAATAGGAGAGTGGCTTCCCATTGCACTTAGGATAAAGTCCAAAATCCACACTGTTCTTACACTGTTCTCCAAGACCTGGCTTTGTACTTGCTCTTCAGCCTTATAGCTTACCATTTCCCCACCCTCTGTAGGAGGGGAAACAAAATAGTCTTTCTTTAGTTTCTTTATAGCTCTTTGCAGTTTTCATTTGTTGTATCTGAAAAAGTTTTTCCTCACCTTATGACTGACATACTCCTAGTTAACACTCATTAAATATGCATCCTTTACTCCTCTCCTCTTTTAAAAGCATTTATTCCATTTGTCATCATTTGTTCAGTGTAAGAGTAGGGATCACATGTGAATTATTTAGCGGGGTGTCCCCCAGCACCTAGAACATTGTGAAACTCAAAATAGATGCTTAATACTGTTGAATGAATATTCTAGCCCTGATGGAATTAAATACTGTTACATAAATGTCTAATTTTGCATATTCTCAAAATTATAGAACATATTTTACTTATTTTTATTTTCCCAGCCCCTAATAGAGGACCTGAAACATAATATGCAAATCAATCATTATATGCTGAATTAATATATGGCTACCTCATCCACAAATTATTATTCAAAATAATTCACTTTTATATTTTCTAAATATAAAAAATATAACTTCTAAACGTAAAAAAATTATAAAACTTTTAATATAAAACGTCCTAAGAAATTTTACCCATGACATCTGCAAGCATTCTCAGAAAAGAAAAATCAAGTTGCAAAAACAAAAATCTGCCTAGGGCTTCCCTGGTGGCGCAGTGGTTGAGAGTCCGCCTGCCGATGCAGGGGACACGGGTTCGTGCTCCGGTCCGGGAGGATCGCACGTGCCGCGGAGCGGCTGGGCCCGTGAGCCACGGCCGCTGAGCCTGCGCGTCCGGAGCCTATGCTCTGCAACGGGAGAGGCCACAACAGTGAGAGGCCCGCGTATCGCAAAAAAAAAAAAAAAAAAAAAAAAAAAATCTGCCTAAAGACTCAATATAGTGCACTATGGCTTATATGTCTGTTTGCCTGTAAGTGAATAGAAGAAATAAGCAACTCATTTTGTCTTGATCAGCAGAAGAAAAAGAACAGTTTACACAAAATGAAGCACTGATTAAATATTTGAGTAATTAAAAGGTACTCAGACCCATAATGAAAATCTACAGAAGTATCTGGCAGACTCTCTGAGCTCAATGATTTCATGAAATATAGTTTAACACCATGACACAAGACAGTGTACACTTTCCTTTCTCGCAGAGCTCCCTGACTTACCAGTAACAAATAATACACTCTATAAAATTTAAATATCTATTAATTCATGTTAGCATCTTGTTACTGTTTCTCTCATTTGGATGGACTTTTGACTTGTACTGTTTGTCTAAGCTAAGGATGTCTGCTTTGCTTTGTCAGTGTCCAGAGGCCATAGGAAAGCAACTGTGTAACAGGAATTCACTTTCCTCCTTCACAAAGGAGATAGTTCATCAGGGTAGTCTCTAAGGTCTCTTCCAGTCACCAAATTCCATAATCTAGGAAAGATATTTTCTCTTTGGCGCTGGAAATATACACACTTAAATACTTATACATACTTTTTAATACTGACAATAAACAGCTCAAATTTAAGAGCACCAGGTTAAAAAACACTGTGAAGATCATAAAATTTAGTTTGGCAATATATTGTCAAACCTAAATGAACAGAGGACAGCAATAGTCCCAGAAAACTGTCAGTTCTAGGAATTATGCTGACCACAAATAAAAGTTGTCCTGACCCAGTCTACAATAAATAATGTTTCAATTGTTGGCCAACATTTAAAAACGAGCAGATTACTCACAAATATTCATATTTAAATATTTTGTCAAAAATTCTGAATTCCCAGCCACATTGAGCCATTAATCCCTCTTGCCACAATTACATGGAGATGAGAGTGGCTAGCCCCCTTAAATGGGCAAGTCCTCTCAAGTTCATTGCTGACGTCACCACACTTCCCTGTTTCACCCATCCACATTCCCCACCTAGCACCTGCAGTGGTTGAATTTTGCAGTTGTCATTTAGAGGACCTTAATGTTAGGTGAATAAACAGGTGGCTGGAGAGCCAAACTGAAAAAAACATTTATTATTGTGCACTTCTCTAAAAACATGGTTGGTTATGTTAGAAAACTATTGTGTCTGAAAAGTTCATGATTTTTCAGAAAACTGTGGATCTTAGTGTTATATAATTTCTGAAATCTCTTTTCTTTCGTAGCGTACCAAATAAGTTGTTTAGAAAAATTTTAGAATCTCCCTGTGTACTATATCTTACAGTATACATGTCTGTCAGTCTCTTCAACCCTTGACCTAAATTTCTTTATATACATAATGAAATCTCATATTGCATAATTTATTTTCCTTTGGATAGAATGAATAAACTTCTCTTCATTTTATTGGCTAAGAAACAGATGTACATAAATTTCAATTTTTTTCAAAAGTCTGTGTTCTAATATAAAGTCTGATTGTTTGGTCATGAGGGATTTTAACTATTCTAAGAATAGTTATTAGAAAAAATGTTATTTTAGTATAAAAGCAAGGAAATAAATATTCAAGCTTTAATGCTTTTAAAAGTATTGTGATTGTAGTGATTACTATACTAAGGCATATTCTAATTTCTCAAAACCCAAAAGTGTTTTCTATTTTCATTACACACACACTCAGACACACACACAAACACAGTCAAAGCAAATTGTAAATAATATTCTTTGAATAATAAATCATAGTTTAATATCATAGGGAATGAAATAGCATTTTTATTAGACACCATTCTGTTCTATAATATCCTAATAGCTTAGAGCAAAGCAGTAAAGTGCTTTATACATCAGAGTTTATTTAACTATGAAAACTTTGGAAATGGTTCTGAGAACTCAAAAAGCTTAAAAATATAACTTTGACTGAAAAAGTAACTAGAGTGGCTCATTGTTTCTATTTTGTGTTTTCCTTCTCAGTGTACAGTCCAGATGTTTGACAATTGTTCTTAAAATTTGATTATAGACAAAATAATGTATCACAACACACAATTAAACCAACCATTTTATGATATTTACTAACATCTGACTACTGGCTCTAATATTATATTCTAGAACGGGAAAAATATTTTAGTAGATGTTTTTATAGATGAACCAACTAAACCATGCAAATGTTTAGTATTTCCATCTAGTCATTGTTACTTGTAAATTCTCTTTCAGGATTTTGTGCAGGGTGTTTTAGAAATGCACAATTACAAAAAAAAATTGAAACAGTGGATACTGCAATCTTACTTGTCTGAGTTATGTATGTGTTTGTCCTTTTTAAATTGACAGCTAAAATTTGGTTTGCTTTAATAAGTGGCTTTTTAACACAACATCAGTTTTCCATAATCCTGTAAGACCTACTTCTTTTTCCATGAAGTATAAGTACATTTATCGTGCCTCTTCCAGTAGTATAGGGGTATAATGGCCAAAATCCCTTCAGCAGAGCAGAATGGAAGAAGTGCTTCACCAGCGATTTTCTTTTCAAGCAGTAGAGTAGAATAAGCATGAACTTTGGAATCAGACTTGGGTTAAAAATTGCTCTTTCCCCACTTAGATGTAAAATTGTATACAAGTTATATAACTTTACCTAATTTCATTTTTAAAAAAGGAAAAGAAAAATGAGAATAATGCATAACTTGCAGGGTTGTAGAAAGTTTGAATGAGATAATGAATATAAAATGACTATTATTACAGAGCCTGACACACAATAGTTTAATAATTGTCAAGTTGTCTTCCCTTTCCCTTCTTCAGCTAGCTGTCTGGATGGCTCCCTCATGCTTGGAACATGACATTAGAACATTTGTACATGTATCCTTAGCCTAAAGCACAGAGCAGGCAGTCCCATTAAAAGTATGTAAGCTGCGGGACTTCCCTGCTGGTCCAGTGGTTAAGACTTTGCCTTCCCATGCAGGGGGTACGGGTTCGATCCCAAGTCAGACAGCCACATGCCTCACGGCCAAAAAACCAAAACATAAAACAGAAGCAGTATTGTAACAAATTCAATACAGGCTTAAAAAAAAAAAGGTTCACATCAAAAAAAAAAAAAATCTTAAAAAATAGTATGTAAGCTGTGAGCTCCAAACAAGCTGTGTGTAAATTAACTTTGGTAAAATTGTGTCATCTTAAATACAATGAGGCATAATTATACTTTGTGCAAACACAATTTTACATGTTAGATTTGCTTGAAATGGCTGCTTGCTTCATTCAAAATATTAGTTAGGGCCAAATATCTTAATGAATCACAAATACCTTTCACACATAACCTCTTCTTTGTGTCCATTGATTTGGTTATTCATTCAGCAAATATTTGCTGACCACCAACTATGTGCCAAGAACTATGCTGGCTGCTGGAGGAAAAAAGGTGCCAGGATCCTTGCTGCCACAGAATTATGTCTAGTAGTACCAACAGACATTAAACAAATGTCACAAATTCTGCATCTAAAATAAGTGATGACATTTCAGTTATTCAGGAAGCATAATATTCATGAGAACAATTTCTAAAACCCACTCAAATATCTGGCAAATATTATTCCATTCCATTTTTAATTGATGTTATCCACCACTTCCATGATGTATTTAAATGCTTTTCAGGAAGACAGCTGTGTCTCCTCTGATGAAGAAAAGCTTTCAACGTATTATTTAAGATCCTTGAAAAAGTGTTTCTCCAGCATAAGAAGAATCTACTGAAATTATGCAACCGAGTTATATGGTATAAAATACAGATGATGAATCAAATTTTTCCATTAAGGAGCCACTTAAAGGTAAAAATATACTCCAGATCCTTGAATGCTAAACAGTAAATCACTGGTTGCCCTTCCTTCTACACTTTCTTCATGATTGGAAGTTGACAAATAAAGAACCAAACATACTTGCTATGATTTAGGTGCTTTTTAGAATTGGTTTCTTCCTCTCCTTTCACCTTCTTTCCTTCTAAAGGTTCACTTGTTGGAGTCCTTCAGTTATATATTAGTAGCGTAAAAGAAAGATATGATCTTCACACCACCCAAACTATTGCCAAGGAAGCTACCTTACACTGAATGGAATCTTGTTTCTCATGCTGAATATTGCAAATAGGCTTCTGCTTATTCCTTTATAGGCCTTGAAAGAAAAATGAGCCATGTGTTTCCATTACAATGGCCTGACTGCAGAAAGAAATGTGCAAACAAGTCTGTATGATTTTACTAAGCTTTCAATTAGTTTAATTTAGAATTTAAATCTTCTTTCTAGCTGAGACACCATAAAACTGAAGGGGAGCATGTACAGGGTTGTACAAGTGCAGCCCATGATTATATTTCATTGTGATCTTTGATGGCCTTGTGCAGAGCATCTTCAGAGAAGACATTTCTGAGAAAGTGAAAGAACTTAATTGTGGTATAATTAAGGTGAAATATTTTTGTGTAATTTGCATTTCAACTTGTCATTTATGGTGAAGAACTTCAGTAACTTTATGTACTGTAGCTACCCACCATTTAGACATCTAAGAAAATTAGCTTTTATATATTAATAACCTATAATAATGCCTTAAAGGCATAAATTAATGAATTCTGGGTCCAGCATGCACTACCTACCATCTGATTTAGCCTGTTCAAATTTGACTATGAGGAGCTTATCATTTTAACAGCAAATAATTGGAGAAAGAGGAAGATGCTTAATGAATACTTTCTGACTTTTTAAAGATTTCATATAAACTGTTAGTGTTTTAAGGGAAATTATTTTAAAGATCCAGATGGGTGATAATATTTCTTTTAGAAGAAAAATAAATGGCAGAATTCTAAAAATTAACAGGTAGAAATTAGATGAACTCATGGTGGAAAACAGTAGTCAGGAAAGTCTAGGACCAGGAGCTGTGCAGGATGAGGTTCAGAAGAGGTTGCAGGACCAGGAATTAATAGAATTTCACCAGCAGCTCCAGAATCTATGCTGCTGGGTGAACTCATAGCCTCATCATCTTCTAGGTAGTGAAAATTAAATGCATAAAAATGAAATTATAACATCGCTCTGATAAAAATATGAAATAAAAAAGTATGTTTTTTTCAATTGTGAAGGAGAGGATTGTCCTATTACTTGAATTTTAAATTGTTAAAAAATTAATATATAATTTTGACTACAATCGGTTTCCTTATATAGAATCATTAAATTTCTATGTCATAATAGCTGGCAGTTTTCAGAGACTAAAATTTAATTAAAAACTAAGAGTAAACTGGCACACAGTTGAAAGGGAAGAGAGAACACACACAAACATCGAAAGTAAATTGTCTAGCCTCACAGTAGAAATGAAAATTTTTAACTACTTAAGTCAACTCATCAACCTGAAAGTAGATTTTTGTGGCTTCCAGTCAGTCATTCCACCCTCTCCTAGTCTGTCTTATTTCCTTATTTCTTTTACTAGAGACCATGATTTCAAACATTTAGCAAATATTAATTGAGCACTTTCCATGTGCCAGTTTTAGAACCTGAGAATACATCAGTGAACAAGGAAGTCAAATTATCTGCTCTTGTAGATCCTTTATTCTGCTGGATAAAAGAGATGCATAAGCAAGCAAATAAATAAGATAATTTCAAATAGTGGTAAGGACTATACAAAAAATTTAAAAAGATCATGTGATAGAGAGTAACTGTAGCTGTGGGAGCCTCATTTCATAGAGGTGTCAGGGAGCTCCTCTCTGAGGAGTTGGAATCTTTGCTGAGACAAGAACAGGGAAAATTCCAGCCATAGGAAGGCCAGGAAGAGGGATCAGCTAAGGCAAAGGCCCTACCATGGGATGAAAAGGGAGTGTTTGGCTGAGTGTACTGAGAGAGGGGACAATGGTCAATGAGACTAGTGAAGGCAAGATCATTAGAAGTTTTTAAGACCACATGAATATTATTCTAAATATGATGAAAAGCCACTGAAATTTTAAGTAGGAATGAGATGCAATCTTACTTGCATTCTCTGCTGACTGTAGAGTAATTGGGGAGGAAGAAAACTGGAAGTAGGAAGTATAGTTAGTATACTTATAGACTTTTGTATTATACTGGGCAAGATAATGGCAGTGTAATGGGGATATAGAGAACTGAAGGGACTTAGATATTATTTTAGACATATTGGAGGTAAAACCATCAAGATTTGCTCACGACTTCAATATGGGGACAAAAAGAAGATAAAAATACAGAACATTTTGATAAATGGTCATGCTTTTAACTAGGATTGGGGAAAACAGGTACCACGTTCTGGAAAAAAATGAAATTCTTCTGTTTTGTCCCAGCTGGATTTTCAGTGCTGGATAGACAATCAAAGGGAGATGTCAAGCATTGATATTTGAGTCAGAAGCTCATCAGAGATGACAAAACAGATGATATTTATCAGGGATATATTGGTACATGGATGATATTTGAAATCATAAAAATAGATGAGATTATCTAAAGAAAGAGTATAGAAGAAGGGTTATGTCATTATTTCAAGATAAGTCATAGTGTCAATTATATCTCAGTAAAGCTGGAAAAGAAAGGAAAGGAAAGAAGGAAAAAGGGAAGGAAAGAAGAAGCGAAGGAAAGAAGGAAGGAAGGAAAGAAGAAAGGAAAGGAAGGAGGTCAGACAGGGAGATACAAGCAAGGAAACTGAGAATCAGTGTTCAGATAAGAGGAGACCCAAGAAAGTGTGCTGTTAAGTAAGCCAAGACAATAATGTGTTTCAAGAAAAAAGACAGTAATAAACTCCTAAACACCAACTCCTCTTTATTATTCCCTTTGATCACCATCCTTGTGTTGAGCCTGAAGAAAATCATGAATTTCTAAGTTGCTGCCACTTCCAACTCATATTTTCTGATCTTGTCTTTTGTCAGCATTCATTTAATCATACATATTGTTTTGTCATTCATTCAATAAGGTTTTATAGGGCACTTACTAAATGCCAGGTATTGTGTTAATATGTTGTGTTGGTTACAGTTGTGGATAAAATAGGCATGGTTCTTTAGCATCATGGAATTTATAAGCCATTTTATATGTTCTTGTTTTAGTTTCCTCTCCTACCCTCTGCAACCATTTGAAATGTGTGCCACTTACAAACACCTTTATCAAACCTCAGTGATACAACATTGTCTTTTATATCAGTGCAACTAGAAAACTATCAGCCCACATACATCTTATCTAATCTTTTCATCTGTGAAATCTATGGAAAGAGGTACCCTTCACACACTTGCACATCTCATTCAAGGCCAACCTTATACCCATCACTGACCCCAAACATTCTATTTTTCTGGGGCCTTACTTAATCACTGCCCCCTTTCTTTTCTATATCTCCCTCTCTACTGGCTCCATTTCCTCAACCTATAAACATGCTCAAATTTCTCCTGTCCTCCCTCAAGGAACACCCCCCGAATATATATATATATTACTACTTGATATTCTGAGAAGTCATATTCCTTTGAAGATAAATTCATCATTAGATCATTAATGAAGACAACATTTTATTGATATCTAATCCAATTGTTACTGGAATCATGAATCTGAAATGTATTATTAGGAACTCACTATTACTAGTATTGCTAATTAACTCCTAGAAGTTATGTATAGCAACTTTAACCAGGAGTTCCTGGATCAGAAGCCATGTTTCTCCTACAGTGACAAGAACCCCATCGACCAAACAGCATTCTCTGGCTTCTCCTTTGTGAACCCCAAATTCAAGAGGCTCCTGGAAAACTGAAGTTTCCAGACATACCCACCAGCCCACCCCAGTCAGGGAGCATGGGTCAGCCAGTACAACCTGCCCACTCAGCCCAGGCAGAGCAAGCTGGCTCCCCCACAATAAGCAACAGTGTGATAATTGTGATCTCTGCTGCTGCCAACGCCCCTCAACACCCAGAGAGGCCTCAGCTCTTGTCTGGTTGGGCTTTAATGGTACAGGATCTCTATAGTATGTATTTGCACAATGCAAAGATAAGAGTAACAATAATAGAATATCAATAATGATGAATGAGGTAATATATGTGAATGTTCTTTGTAAAATGTAAAAATCTATCTAAAGGAATAAGTTGTTATCTTTATTTTTTTAATCTTCTGCCGACACATTCTAACCCTTCTTGTAGCAGAAAAGGTTGGGGAAATTATTCAAGGCAATAGATTTTCACAAATGCTAACAGCATCAGCCAATTTGCCAAAGCCATCAGAGTGGGAGAATGTGTTTAATTCTTGGGTATCCACCAGTGTAATAATGACCATCAGGTAAAACAGGTGAAGTAACATATAAGCACAAAACACCTATTATGTTTACACTGACTAATCCATGAGAAGGGAGAAACAACAGATTTGCAGTACCAAGCCAATATCCCCAGCATAACAATGCCTTTTATTTTACAATCCTCACCTCACCTATATCTGGCTCACAAATTCTTCCCTAGTTCTATCTGCAAAATGTAATTACTACTTCATTTTTTGTTCTAATTGCCATTTTTAACATTATTTGCATTGGTAAAATATCATCAATATAAGGAGGAAGCTTATGACCATGACTGCTAGCAATGAGACCTGTGTAGTTCAATTTATCCTGAGACTCTTGTCCCACATAGCCTTGTTCCAACACATTCTTAAGTTACCTCACTGCTGTGATCATCGGAATGGAAATATCCTGTAGCCTCCTCTGTTTTAGCTTGCCTCCTTCTCCTCAATGTTTGCTTGATTATTCCTCTTCCCCTGAACTTACTGACTCAACACATTCCATTTCTGGTAAATAAAATTAATACATTCCCTTTCTCCAATATTAATAGATGTAATTTTTATTAATATTACCCAATTATTTCTGTAATATGTTTATAAACATTTATGCAATATGTGTACAACATGTAATGTCTAATCTTAATTGTATATACAAACCTAGTAGATAAGAGAGAAACAAGTAATTTTATTACAGTGTAATAATAGAGAGGAAGTAATAAAGTTTCTGAGAGAATAATATATCAGATTATATAAAATGATACGCTTCCTTAAAATATTATTGTACTTTATTTATTCACTTGTCCAGTCAACACAATATCAATTGGGGTATGTAAGGTGAATAAGACTCCCAGGAATCTCATGGCTATTGCTAGGGATGGACAATATCAAAAATAACTATATCAAATACAGCTAAGGAAGGTCAGTGTTTTAAGAAATGCACAGAGTATGAGGGCAGAAAAGAGAAGGGGCCTCTAATTCAGCCTAAGGGAATCAGGGAAGGTTTACAAGAAAAGGAAATTTCTGCATAATTAGGATTGATAATTCATAGAAACAGCAAAATATTTTAGAGGCTATGCCAAACATAAGTTTGGATGAAATTTCTACCTTAGATCACAACATCTGCATATACAGTAACACATGCAGCAAAGACTTTCAGTTACAGAATTATTACTGATTCTATAACATAAACATACTTTTTAAAAACAGTTATAGGGTTTCCCTGGTGGCACAGTGGTTGAGAGTTCGCCTGCCGATGCAGGGGACATGGATTCGTGCCCCGGTCCGGGAAGATCCCACATGCCATGGAGCAGCTAGGCCCGTGAGTCATGGCCGCTAAGCCTGCGCGTCCGGAGCCTGTGCTCCGCAACGGGAGAGGCCACAACAGTGAGAGGCCTGCATACCGCAAAAAAAAAAAAAAAAAAAAAAAAAAAAAATTTTTTAAATGTATGTTGAGTTTACAAGAAAATAAAAATGTATATATCCAAAGGACAGAACTGGGGAACTGAAAACAATAATAATTTAAAACCAAGAGTGGACACTGTGGCTTTCCCTTGAGGAGATTTGAACTAAATGTCTGAATGAGAACATAATCTTAAAGACATTGGACCAACAAGTAGCATGAAGTTGGAGCTAAGACTACCATACAAACCAGGCTATAGCTTTAGTGAGAGAGTGTAATTTTAGTGGCTTGCCAGGAGCTCTGTATACAAAAATAATCATAATGATGGTCTCTCATGAGAATTTTTACACATGGTCTGCTCTCATGTAAGTTTCCTGTACAAATTTATGCACTCTGCATTTTCCAAGAGACCATAAACTGAGATTTACAGGTATGTATGCACACACACACCAGCACTGCCACCACCACCACCACCACATATACAAATACACTGGGATGCTTGGCAAATGCAAAATCACTTTTGAGAAATGTTTATCCAAGCAGGTTTCTCTAAATTCTCACAGACAGACTTTGCTAAAATGAGCTCACAGTTCAAAGCTATGAAACTAACATGTTGACAATTCACCTGGAGTAAGAACTATAATCCACACAAAGAAGTGTTAAATTACCAAGGGTTTCAGTTAATAGTAACATTGGATAGAGGCTATGATATGTTTAAAATATTTAAACACATGTGGAACTACAATATTGAATAATAATAACATGTATGACAGGAGCACAATTTCTAGGTTAAAATGCTTAAATGTCCTTGTGTTATTCAGATGGAATGTGGAGATATTTAATAAATTTAGAATTTTATGACCAAGATGGCAGTGTAGGAGACCCAGGCTTCTGTTTTCCCACAAAGAACAACAGTTAGGAAGCTATCCACAAATGAAAATAGCTCAGAGCTCAGGAGTCCACTTACGAAGCTTCAGCAACACAATAGAGCAAAAATCTGAGAACAACCACACAGAAACGATAGGAAGAAAAGTTTCATTTTGCCTGCATCATCCCTTCCCCAAGACTGGCACTGTTTAGTGCCAAAAGGGAACTCCCAACCCAAGAGATTTCTCTTGGCCCAGAAAAGGAGAGGAGGGTGAGTGACCAGCTTCCCCAGTCTTTTAGGGAACTGCACAAAGTACCCACTGTGGTTTCACCCCATCCAGAGACCAGCAAAGCTGAGACATCTAGAGACATCTAGGAACAAGGAAGAAGGGAAGGGGCTACCAATAACAGCCATGTGCAGGAATGACCTTGGTTCCCAGTAGCCTTCTTGTCAGAGGATCCCAGTAGGCTTCACTACTAAGAATCTCAGAACCTTTAAAGATATTGCAGACTAGCACAGCTTTTATTACTGGACCCCAGCAGATTGGCCCACAAAGGACACAGGCAGATTTCTCTGCTGAAGAAACCAACAATCAAAACAACCATCACAGATCCCCTGTCTATTTCATGGCTGAAATTTTTGTCCTACAGATTTCCACATTCACAGATGCCAGTTGCCTGAATCCCTTCCTGTTCTCTTCCTTCCTCCTCCTGCCAGAACCCAAGATCAGTACTAGCAGCCAGTCCCAGGCTCTGCAGCTATGTGCATGCAAGATGCCAGCCTAGACCCCTGCAGCCAACTCCCACTTCTGTGTGCACACCCATTATTAGCCCCTGTAGCCACATCAGTGCCCACCAACAAACAAGGTCCCCACACCTGTTGTCGGCCTGGATCTGGCCCTGACCTTTTTCACTGGCCTGCCCTGCGGTTGGTTGCCTGCAGCTTGTCCTAGTAGTCAAGAACATGCACGATGCCTGCCCTGATTCCTATCACCAGCCCCTACCACCATACATGCATTTGCAGCTAGGCCATGCTGTTCCATGACTACATGCCAACAACCAGGGCTCCAGAAGCTGCTCGTGCTCCTGTAATTGGCTCTGACTCCTCTTGGTCCCAGCTCTCACCACTGTGTGTGTGTATGCAGTCAGCCAAGTGTATGCACACCACTGGTTCTGGCCACCACTGCCACCTTCCCCAGTCCCTAGCTGCTGGACCTGGAGGTGCTCTTGAGAACCCCACCATCAGCCTTAGTAGCCAATGTGAAACCCCCATAACTCTTGCCAAGGACCATGCAGTTTTCAATGTCACAGACCCCAGCTGCCTGAGCTGATGAGACACAATGCCCCCCCAAGACCTGGAGCACTCACACACACCCCTGCATTTGGCACTCTGTAGTATTAGACTAGGCTGGAGTCACAAAATGTTCCAGCATTCCCCAACTCACAGATAAAGAAGTCAGCCCATAAAGTCTGGAAAAGGAGATGTTTTCTTAAAATGTGCAGACACCTACCCAAGTTTACAGGGATCACAAAGAATCAGAAAAACATGACACCACCAAAGGAACACAGTAAATATCCAGTAATTGACCCTAAGGAAATGATGATCCATGAATTGCCTGACAAAGAATACAAAATAATTGTTCTAAAGGTTCTCAGAGAGCCACAAGAGAACACAGGTAAGCAATTTAAAGAAATCAAGGAAACAATACAAAAAAATGAGAAGTTCAACAAAGAGATAGAAAATATAAAAATAACCAAACAGGAATCTTGGAGCTCAAAAATATAATGACTGGCTGAAGGATTCAATAGAAAGCTTCAACATCAGACTCAACCAAACAAGAGAAAGAATCAATGAGTGTGAAGGCACCCAATTTGAAAATATCTAAGTTAGAGTAACATTAAAAAACAAAAAAAAAGAAAAGAAAATGAAGAAAACCTACAGGACTTATGAGACACCATTAAGATAAACAATCTATGAATTATGGGAGTTATAGAAGGAGAAGAGAAGAAGATAGGGACAGAAAGTTTGCTTAAAAAAATAATGGCTGAAAATTTCCCAGATCAGGGGCAAGATTTGTATATTTGAGATTATGGGGCTCACAGGTCACCATATTAAAGTCAAAGAGTTCTTATCCAAACACATTATAATAAAAGTAGCAAGAATTAAGAAGTTTGCCACTCATAAAAGATCCTCTAAGGTTATCAGTGAATTTCTCATCAGAAATATTATAGGCCAGGCGAGAGTGGGAAGATATATTCAATGTGCTGAAAGAAAAAAAAAAATTCAACCAAGAATACTTTATCTGGCAAAGTTGTCCATCAGAAATGAAGGAGAAGTAAAGGCTTTCCCAGACAAACAAAAGCTGAGGGAGTTCATCACCACTAGATCTGCCTCACAAGAAATACTGAAAAGAATTCTTCAAGCTAAAATGAAAGCATTCTAATTAATAACATGAAAATGTATGAAACTATAAGGCACACTGCTAAAAGTAACTATATAGGCAAATTCAGAAAACTCCAATGCTGTAATATGATGGTATGTTAATCACAATTCTAGTACAAAAGTTAAAGGACAGGGCTTCCCTGGTGGTGCAGTGGTTGAGAGTCCGCCTACCGATGCAGGGGACATGGGTTCGTGCCCCCGTATGGGAAGATCCCACATGCCTCGGAGCAGCTAGGCCCGTGAGCCATAGCCGCTGAGCCTGTACCTCTGGACCCTGTGCTCCACAATGGGAGAGGCCACAACAGTGAGAGGCCCACGTACGACCAAAAAAAAAAAAAAAAAAATTAAAGGACAAAAGTATTAAAAATAACCATAATGGATATATTATATAAAAAGATGGAAATTGTGACATCTAAAACATAAAATGGGGAGGAGTAAAAGGGTAGAGCTTTGTATGCTATTGAAGTTAAGCTGGCATTAGCTTAAAATAGACTGTTATATCTATAAGATGTTTTATGTAAGCCTTATTTTAACCATAAAGTAAAAACCCACAGTTGTTACACAAATCATAAAGAGAAGGGAATCAAAATCACTATGGAAAATGATTAATTCACAAAGACAGCAAGAGATGAAGAAAGGAGCAAAGGAATTACAAAACAGCCAGGAAACAATTCTTAAGATGGTATTAAGAAATGGATAAATTCCTAGAAACATACAATCTACCAAGACAAAATCATGAAGAAATATAAAATCTGAACAGATTGATAATAAGTAAAGATATTTAATCAGTAATCAAAAACTTCCCAGCAAAGAAAAGCCCAGAACCCGTGGCTTCATGGGTGAATATTTAAAGAAGCATTAATACCAATCCTTCTCAAACTCTTCCCAAAAATTGAAGAGAAAAGAACACTCTCAAATTCATTTTACAAGGCCAGCATTACCTGACACCAAAGCTAGATAAGGACATGAAAGAAAAGAAAACTACAGGTCAATATCCCAGAAAAATATAGATGCAAAAATTCTCAACAAAATACTAGCAAACTGAATGCAACTACACATTAAAAGGTTTATACACCAGGATCAAATAGGATTTATTTCAGGGATGAAAGGATAGTTCAACATCTGCAAATCAATAAATATTATAAACCATATTAATAGAATGAAAGATAAAAATCATGATTATGTCAATAGATGCAGAAAAAATATTTGACAGAATTCAACATCCTTTCATAATAAAAACTCTTAACAAAGAAAGCATAGAAAGAGTACCTTAACAAAATAAAAGTCATATATGATAAGCCCATAGCTAACATCATACTTAATGGTGAAAAGTTGAAAGATCAGGAACAAAATAAAGGTGCCCACTTTCACCACTCCTATTGAACCAAGTATTGGAAGTCCTACCTAGAGCAATTGGCAAGAAGAAGTAGTAACAGGCACCCAAATCAGAAAGGGAAAAGTAAAAAATGTCTCTGTTTTCAGATTATATGCTTTCATATATAGAAAATCCTAAAGACTCCACCAAAAAACTATTAGAACTAATAAATGAATCAGTAAAGTTTCAGGATATAAAATCACCATACCAAAATCGGTTGAGTTTCCATATACTAACAATGAACTCTCTGAAAAATAAATTTTTAAAAATTTACAATAGCTTAAGAAACAATAAAATGCTTAATAATAAACTTAACCGAGAAAGTGAAAGACCTGTACACCAAAAACTGTAAGATATTGATGAAAGAAATAAATGGAAAAATATACCGTGCTTAGGGATTGGAAGAATTAGTATTGTTAAAATGTCCCTCCACCAAGGAAATCTACAGATTTAATGCAATCCCTAGAAAAATACCCATGATATTTTTCACAGAACTAAGACAAATAATCCTAAAAATTTGTATGGAACCACAAAAGACCCCCAAACCAAAACAATCTTGAGAAAGAAAACCAAAGCTGGAGAAACCACACTTCCTGATTTCAAACTACATTACAAAGTATTGTAATTAAAACAGTATGATACTGGCATAAAAACAAATACATACAACAATGGAACAGAATCAAGAGCCCAGAAATAAACCCATATACTTAGAGTCAACTAATATTTGTCAAAGGAGCCAGGAACACTCAATGAAGAAAAATAGTCTCAATAAATGGTTTTGGAAAAACTTAATACTCACATGCAAAAGAATGAAATTGGACCCCAATCTTATGCCACTCACAAAAATTAATTCAAAATGGATAAAAGACTTAAACTGGTCATAGCATTGATATTTTTAGATATGGCACAAAAAGCACAGGCAATGAATGCAAAAATAAACATCAAACTAAAAAGTTTCTGGACAACAAAAGAAACAATCAACAATATGAAAAGACAGCCTACATAATGGGAGAAAATATTTGTAAATAATATACCTGATAAGGAGTTAATATTCAAAATATATAAAGAACTCATACAATTTAATAACAATCTGATTTAAAAAGGAGTAAAAGACCTGAATGACATTTCTTCAAAGAAGACCAACAGATACATGAAAAGATGCTCAACATCAGAGAAATCAATCAATCTGGGAAATGCAAATCAAAAGGACAATGAGATATCACTTCACACCTGTTAGAATGGCTATTATCAAAAAGACAAGTGATAACAAGTGTGCAAGGATGTGGAGAAAAGGGAACCTTCACAAACTGTGGGGAGAGAGGGATATAAATTGGTATAGCCACTATGAAAAACAGTATAGAGGTTCCTCAAAAAAATTAAAAAACGGGACTACCATATGATCCAGCAATGCCACTTTGGGTATATATCCAAAGGAAGTGAAATCACCACCTCAAAGAGATATCTGTATACCCATGTACATTTCAGCATCATTATACATCATTATTATATATTAATATACAGTAGCCAATGCATGGAAACAACCTAAGTGTTCACTGATGGATGAATGAATGAAGAAAAGATATAAATAAAATATATTTTTTATATAAAATTTTATGAATTTTATGAATTTATATGAAGTACAATATTTTTCAGCGCCAAACTGAAAGCCAGTATCTTAGATTTGAGTTCTAAAGCTCTTTAAAATTTTTTTCAGTAAAGTAAAATAAAAATTAATTGAACTAGATTATCTACTACATAAAGATGGAAAGTGGGTCCTTAACTTGCATGAAAATCAAAGGAACAAGAAAATATGAAATAAGAAAAGCACCGAGTAACTCCAGGTTATATGCCAAATGTATAGCACTTACATAAATATCTCCAAACTTTGGTGGAACATTCATGAGGTTAAGGTCCAATTCAGCAACTTGATTTATTCGGTCCCTTAAATCATAGAACTGAATTGAGTTTAAGCCTAAGATATTCATATGTTAAATTATGATGTTTCTCATAAGTTGCAGGAAAATTATAGCCAGTCACACTGTCAGAACAAGCTTTCCAGTTTGGTCAATCTACTCAGGTAATCAAATTCCAGTTTCTGGTGAGCATAGAATTAGAATTGGATGTACTTTCTTGATAGTATTTCTTTATTAAATATTCATGAAAATAACTGGTATTTGTTATAAGAATCTTAATAGTTGGTTGTGGATCAATTGTGGTATTTTACCCTCTAATCATTTTACTCTCTTATTAAATAATAAAAATACTAAACTTTATACATGCATGTAGAAAATTTGTGTTTATAAAATCTATCACTTACTAATTGCCTCGTATAGCCTCATAGGATAGCAGTTTTAGACACATTATCTCATATAATCCTTGGCATATTATATATTCAGAGTTGAGACAAGCAATTTTAAGGAATTTAGCCAAGGTTACCTGGCTAATAAGCAAAATCACAACAATTTGAACTTACTTGCAAAGTTTGCAGTCTTTCCCCTATATCTTTTTTTTTTAACATCTTTATTGAAGTATAATTGTTTTACAATGGTGTGTTAGTTTCTGCTGTATAACAAAGTGAATCAGCTATACGTATACATATATCCCCATATCTCCTCCCTCTTGCGTCTCCCTCCCACCGTCCCTATCCCCCCGCTCTAGGTGGTCACAAAGCACCAAACTGATCTCCCTGTGTTATGCGGCTGTTTCCCACTAGCTACCTATTTTACTTTGGAGAGTGCATATATGTCCATGCCACTCTCTCACTTCGTCCCAGCTTACCCTTCCCCCTCCACATGTGCTCAAGTCCTTCTCTATGTCTACATCTTTATTCCTGTCCTGCCCCTAAGTTCTTCAGAAACTTTTTTTTTTTTTTTTTAGATTCCATACATATGTGTTAGCATACGGTATTTGTTTTTCTCTTTCTGACTTACTTCACTCTATATAACACTCTCTAGGTCCATCCACCTCACTACAAAAAACTCAATTTCATTTCTTTCTATGGCTGAGTAATATTCTATTGTATATATGTGCCACATCTTCTTTATCCACTCATCAGTCAATGGACACTTATGTTGTTTCTCTCTCCTGGCTATCATAAATAGTGCCTCAAAGAACATTGTGGTACATGACTCTTTTTGAATTATTGTTTTCTCAGGGTATATGCCCAGTAGTGGGATTGTTGGGTCATATGGTAGTTCTACTTTTAGTATTCTAAGGAACCTCCATACTGTTCTCCATAGTGGCTGTATCATTTACATTCCCACCAACAGTGCAAGAGGTTTCCCTTTTCTCCACACCCTCTCCAGCATTTATTGTTTGTAGATTTTTTGATGATGGCCATTCTGTCTGGTGTGAGGTGATACCTCATTGTAGTTTTGATTTGCATTTCTCTAATGATTAGTGATGTTGAGCATCCTTTCATGTGTTTGTTGCCAATCTGTATATCTTCTTTGGAAAAATGTTTATTTAGGTCTTCTGCCCATTTTTGGATTGGATTGTTTGTTTTTTTGATATTGAGCTGCATGAGCTGGTTGCATATTTTGGAGATTAATCCTTTGTCAGTTGCTTCATTTGCAAATATTTTCTCCCATTATGAGGGTTTTCTTTTCATCTTGTTTATATTTTCCTTCACTGTGCAGAAGCTTTTAAGTTTCATTAGGTACCATTTGTTTATTTTTATTTCCATTTATGTAGGAGGTGGGTCAAAAAGGATCTTGCTGTAAGTTATGTCACAGAGTGTTCTGCCTATGTTTTCCTCTAAGAGTTTTATTGTGTCTGGCCTTACAATTAGATCTTTAATTCATTTTAAGTTTATTTTTGTGTATGTTGTTAGGGAGTGTTCTAATTTCATTATTTTACATGTAGCTGTCCAGTTTTCCCAACACCGCTTATTGAAGAGGCTGTCTTTTCTCCGTTGTTTATTCTTGCCCCCTTTATCAAAGATAAGGTGACTATATGTGTGCGGGTTGATCTCTGGGCTTCCTATCCTGTTCCATTGATCTATATTTCTGTTTTTGTGCCAGTAGCATACTGTCTTGATTACTGTAGCTTTGTAGTATATTTTGAAGTCAGGGAACCTGATGCCTCCAGTTCCGTTTTTCTTTCTCAAGATTTCTTTGGCTATTCAGGGTCTTCTATGTTTCCATATAAATTGTGAAATTTTTGTTCTAGTTCTGTGAAAAATGTCAGTGGTGCTTCGATAGGGATTGAATTGAATCAGTAGATTATTTTGGGTAGTGTAGTCATTTTCACAGTGTTCCTTCTTCCAATCCAAGAACATGGTATATCTCTTCATCTGTTTGTATGATCTTTAGTTTCTGTCATCAGTGTCTTATAGTTTTCTTCATACAGGTCTTTTGTCTCCTTAGGTAGGTTTATTCTTAGGTATTTTATTCTTTTTGTTGCAGTGGTAAATGGGAGTGTCTCCTTAATTTCTATTTCACATTTTTCATCATTAGTGTATAGGAATGCCAGATATTTCTGTGCATTAATTTTGTATCCTGCTACATTACCAAATTCATTGATTAGCTCTAGTAGTTTTCCAGTAGCATCTTTAGGATTCTCTATGTATAGTACCAGGTCATCTGCAAACAGTGACAGTTTTATTTCTTCCCTTCATATTTGGATTCCTTTTATTTCTTTTTCTTCTCTGATTGTTGTGACTAAAGCTTCCAAAACTGTGTTGAATAATAGTGATGAGAGTGGGCAACCTTGTCTTGTTTCTGATGTTAGTGAAAATAGCTTCACTTTTTCACCATTGAGGATGATGTTGGCTGTGGGTTTGTCATATATGTCCTTTATTATGTTGAGTTAAGTTCCCTCTATACCTACTTTTCGGAGAGTTTCTTTCATAAATGGGTGTTGAATTTTGTCAAATGCTTTTTCTGCATCTACTGAGATTATCATATGGTTTTTATCCTTCAATATGTTAATATGGTATATCACTTTGATTGACTTGTGTATACTGAAGAATCCTTGCATTCCTGGGATAAATCCCACTTCATCATGGTGTATGATCCTTTTCATGTGCTGTTGGATTTGGTTTGCTAGTATTTTGTTGAGGATTTTTGCATCTATATTCATCAGTGATATTGGCCTATAGTTTTCTCTTTTTGTGTTATCTTTGTCTGGTTTTGGTATCAGGGTGCTGGTGGCCTCCTAGAATGAGCTTGGATGTGTTCCTCCCTCTGCTGTATTTTGGAACAGTTTGAGAAGGATAGGTGTTAACTCTTCTCTAAATGTTTCATAGAATTCACCTCTGAAGCCATCTGTTTCTGGGCTTTTATTTGTTGGAAGATTCATAATCACAGTTTCAATTTCAGTGCTTCTGATTGGTCTGTTCATATTTTCTCTTTCTTCCTGGTTCAGTCTCGGAAGGTTGTGCTTTTCTAATAATTTGTCCACTTCTTCCAGGTTGTCCATTTTTGGGCCTATCTTTGCTTGTAGTAATCTCTCATGATACTATGTATTCCTGCAGTGTCAGTTGCTACTTCTCCTTTTTCATTTCTAATTCTATTGATTTGAGTTTTTCCCTTTTTTCTTGATGAGTCTGGTTAATGGTTTATCAATTTTGTTTATCTTCTCAAAGAACCAGCTTTTAGTTTTATTGATCTTTGCTATTGTTTCCTTCATATCTTTTTCATTTATTTCTGATCCGTTCTTTATGATTTCTTTCCTTCTGTTAACTTTGGGGGTTTTTTGTTCTTCTTTCTCTAATTGCTTTGATGTAAGATTAGGTTGTTCATTTGAGATGTTTTCGTTTCCTGAGTTAGGATTGTATTGCTATAAACTTCTCTCTTAAAACTGCTTTTGCTGCATCCCATAAGTTTTGGGTCGTAGTGTTTTCATTGTCATTTGTTTCCAGGTATTTTTTTAATTTCCTCTTTGATTTCTTCGGTGATTTCTTGATTATTTAGTAGTGTATTATTTAGCCTCCATGTGCTTGTACTTCTTACAGATATTTTCCTATAATTAATATCTAGCCTCATAGTGTGGTGGTCTGAAAAGATATTTGATGTGGTTTCAGTTTTCTTAAATTTACCAAGACTTGATTTGTGAACCAAGATATGATCTATCCTGGAGAATGTTCCATGATCACTTGAGAAGAAAGTGTATTCTGTTGTTTTTGGTTGGAATGTCCTATAAATACCAGTTAAGTCCATCTTGTTTAATGTATCATTTAAAGCTTGTGTTTCCTTATTTATTTTCATTTTGGATGATCTGTCCATTGCTGAAAGTGGGGTGTTAATTCCCCTACTATGACTCTGTTACTGTCAATTTCCCCTTTTATTGCTGTTAGAATTTGCCTTATATATTGAGGTGCTCCTATGTTGAGTGCATTAATATTTACAATTGTTATATCTTCTTCTTGGTTTCATCCCCTGATCATTATGTAGTGTCCTTCTTTGTCTCTTATAACATTCTTTATATTAAAGTCTATTTTGTCTGATATGAGAATTGCTACTCCAGCTTTCTTTTGATTTCCTTTTGCATGAAATATCTTTTTCCATCCCCTTACTTTCAGTCTGTATGTTTCCCTAGGTATGAAATGGGTCTCTTGTAGACAGCATACATACAGGTCTTGTTTTTGTATCCATTCAGCCAGTCTATGTCTTTTGATTGGAGCGTTTAATCTATTTACATTTAAGGTAATGATCAATATGTATGTTCCTATTACCATTTTCTTTATTGTTTTGGGTTTGTTATTGCAGGTCCACTCCTTCTCTTGTGTTTCCTGCCTAGAGAAGTTCCTTTACTGTTTGCTGTAAAGCTGGTTTGGTGGTGCTGAATTCTCTTAACTTTTGCTTTTCTGTAAAGTTTTAATTTCTCCATCGAACCTGAATCAGATCCTTACTGGGTAGAGTAATCTTAATTGTAGGTTTTTCCCTTTCATCACTTTAAATATGTCCTGCCACACCCTTCTGGCTTGCAGAATTTCTTCTGAGAATTCAGCTGTTAACCATATAGGGATTCCCTCGTATGTTATTTGTTGCTTTTCCCTTGCTGCTTTTAATATTTTTTTCTTTCAATTTAATTTTTGATAGTTTAATATGTGTCTTGCCATGTTTCTCCATGGATTTATCCTGTATGGGACTCTCTGTGCTTCCTGGACTTGATTGACTATTTCCTTTCCCATATTAGGGATGTTTTCAACTATAATCTCTTCAACTATTTTCTCAGTCCCTTTCTTTTTCAATTCTTCTTCTGGGACCCCTATAATTCGAAGATTGGTGGATTAAATGTTGTCCCAAAGGTCTCTGAGACTGTTCTCAAGTCTTTTCCTTCTTTTTTCTTTATTCTGCTCTGTTGTAGTTATTTCCACTATTTTATCTTACAGGTCACTTATCCATTCTTCTGCCTCAGTTATTCTGCTATTAATTCTTTCTAGAGTACTTTTACTTTCATCTATTGTGTTGTTCATCATTTTTTGTTTGCTCTTTAGTTCTTCTAGGTCCCTGTTAAACATTTCTTGTATTTTCTTCCTTCTATATCCAAGATTTTGGATCATCTTTACTATCATTATTCTGAATTCTTTTTCAGGTAGTCTGCCTATTTCCTCCTCATTTGTTTGGTCTGGTGTTTTTTTACCTTGCTCCTTCATCTGCTGTGTATTTCTCTGTCTTCTCATTCTGCTTAACTTACTGCATTTGGGGTCTCCTTTTCACAGGCTTCAGGTTCGTAGTTCTCATTGTTTTTGGTGTCTGCCCCCAGTGGCTAAGGTTGGTTCAGTGGGTTGTGTAGACTCCTGGTAGAGAGGACTGATGCCTGTGTTCTGGTGGATGAGGCTGGATCTTGTCTTCTGGTGGGCAGGACCATGTCTGGTGCTGTGTTTTGGGGTATCTGTGAATTTATTATGATTTTAGGCAGCCTCTCTGCTAATGGGTGGGGCTGTGTTCCTGTCTTGCTAGTTGTTTGGCATGAGTTGTGCAGCCATGTAGCTTGTTGGTCGTTGAGTGGAGCTGGGTCTTAGTGTTGATATGGAGATCTCTGGGAGTGTTTTCACCATTTGATATTATGTGGGGCCTGGAGGTCTCTGGTGAACCAATGTTTTGAACTTGGCTTTCCCACCTAAGGGGCTCAGGTCTGACACCCGGCCGGAGCACCAAGACTCTGTCAGCCACTTGGCTGCTAGTGCTCGAGGGTCTCCTGCAGATGGGAGGTGACTGTGGCTCACTGCAGGGACAAGGACACTGGCAGCAGAAGTTCTGGGAAGTACTACTTGTTGTGAGCCCTCCCAGTGTCTGCCATTATCCCCACCAAAGAGCCGGGTAAGCTCCCCCTATATCTTAATGTCAATTCTTAGTCTTTTTTTATGAATGTAAACTCTGGTCCCTTAATTGGACTTTAGTTTTTCCAGAACATGTGTGTATCTCTTACAGCACATCATCTAAAGAAAACCAGTAGCAATTTATTTTCTGTTAATTGTTACCCTCTTCTTATTTAATTAAATTTCTTAGGCTCTCTCTCCAGTTTCAAGAGGCACAATAAAAAAGAATAAACGAAATACCTCCAGATTTTATTAATTTATCTTATTTAATTATGCTTCATAATTTCCTAAAACCCAGATATAGAATATAGATATAAATGTTATCAGGACAGTTAATTTTTTTCAAGAAACTATAACTGCTTTAACAAAGAAAAATCTAATTTCTTTGTTTCACAAGGAACTACTCCTAAGATAAATACCTCTAGATTACCCAACACCCTAGGCTTCTTATGGTCACACTTAAAAGTCTCTAGCATAGGATTTGTCACATTATCGTGGAATGTTATATATTACTTCATTTTAGTCAAATTTTTCTTAATTCAAATTGGTCTCTTGAGAAAACCCCTTGTTATCTCATTTACTGCAGGGCTTTAGGACAAGCTTAACATTTCACTAATTGATTATACAAATAATTGCACACTTCACTTTTACTGTTTCCTTATATTATATTCCTGACATATCAATGACTCAGAGATTTTGTTTGTTTCATAAACTATAGATGTGGAGTCAACAGTTTTAGAGTGTGCTAATAGTTTATGGTTTTTTTTGTTTGTTTTTGTTTCAGTCTGTTCCCAGTATTCTAGAGGAGTATTTGCCATTTTTGGACTCTATGATAAGAGGTCAGTACATACCTTGACCTCATTCTGCAGCGCCTTACACATCTCCCTCATCACACCAAGTTTCCCTACTGAGGGGGAGAGCCAGTTTGTGCTGCAGCTAAGGCCTTCCTTACGAGGAGCACTCTTGAGTCTGCTGGATCACTATGAATGGAACTGTTTTGTCTTCCTGTATGACACAGACAGGGGTAAGTCGCAATTCCACATCTACATAAGTAAAACTCTAATTTGCTATCTGAAATGACTTTGTATCACTTGTGTGAGCAAAATATTTTGATCCCTAATGTGGCTAAAATCAGAAAATGGTCAATGTGTATTCTCAGTATTTTTATCTTGACTCTGGGGAAAAATTTTTAATTAAATGAACTTCAAATTCACAAGGTTACTTGAGCAAACCATGCTCTTTAGTTGAAATTAAAATAGATAATTTTTTTTTAATTTCCATGATGATATTTCAGGTGCAGTCATAAAATATGTATGTCCTTTACCTCAAATGCAAATTATTTCATGATTTGGAAGATTTTTAAATAGTATCAGGTTGAGGCATAGCATTGAGTTTGAAATATAAAATGTTAAATGAGTAATTGAAGGGTCATGATAATGAGAATAAAGATTTGGTGGTAAGGCTTCTGCTTGCTGGCAATCTTTCACTTTATCTTTACCTATCAGTCTTTAAAGATTAATAAGTGGTATGATCCATGTGTTGGAGAAACAAGGTGGATAACTAACACTAAATTATTGGCAATCCATACAGTTCTGTACAATGTTGATATACTTTGACTTTCGGTTGGAGACATAACTTAAGGAATTCCAATTTTTGTTCAGTTCTGCTTTTTATTTAGTGACCAGAATATAGCAACATATTATGTTTCAAAATAAACATCAGGGAATCACCTGTGGGGTTTTGTTTTCAGTTCTTTTTCCTTAAAGTGTAAGATTTAGGAGCAGACAAGAAGTTATAGTAAAAGTTCAAACAGGCAACATTTCAAGAACATGCTTAGTAAAATTCTACCTGTGAAGTGAGTAAAACAATAAATATAAAAACAATAAACAAAATAAATCATTTGAAGATATAATTATCTTCAAAATCCAAATATTCAGAATCCTATATTGAGACAAAAACTTATTAAATGAATTCATATTTCTCATTTATATTTACATATTTAATTAGATGGAAATGTAAGTCATATAAGATTTCACACCAATGATAGTCCTTTGTTTATATTGGCATTCTTGGTAAATTTTCCATTTGGAAACAAGCTCAGAAAATTTAATATCATCAGTGTATTTTCTTCATGGTTGTAGCATACTCTAATTCTCATTTTGAAATTTGGGAGCCTATCTATATCTCATGGTATCATTTTCCAATAGCTAACAATCCAAAGCATCCTAGAGAATGTATTACAGATTAGAGAGATTATCACTCTCCTCACTTCTAACTTTTGGAAATATTCTTAAGCTAGGGGACACTGAGAATTGAATCATAATGCAAATTAAAACAACAATGAGATACTACTACATGTCTATTAGAATGGAAAAAATTTAGATCACTGACAACATCAAATGGTGGTTAGGAAGTGGAGTAACAGGAACTTTCATTCATTGTTGGGGGGAATGTAAAATGGTACAGCCACTTTGTAAGACAATTTGGCAGTTTCTTACAAAACTAGATTTTCTCTTACTATATGATCCAGCAATCATGCTCCTTGGTGTTTTCACCCAAACCACACAGAAACCTTCACACAGATGTTTATAACAGCTTTATTCATAATAGTCAAAACTTAGAAGCAACCAAGATGTCCTTCAGTAGGTGAAGGGATGATTAAACAGTGATACATTTAGACAATTCAGAACTGAAAAGAAATGAGCTATCAAGACATAAAAAGACATGGAGGAAACTTAAATGCATATAACTAAGTGAAAGAAGACATTCTGAAAAGGATACAATACTGCATTATTCCAACCATATGACATTCTGGGAAAGGACAAACTATGAGACAATAAAAAGATCAGTGGTTTCCAGGAGTGAAGGGGAAGAAGGGATCAATAGGTGGAGCACAGAGGATTTTTAGGGCAGTGAAAGAGTTCTGTGTAATATTATAATGGTGGATGCATGTCACTATACATTTTTCCAAACCCATAGAATGTATAAAACCAAGAATGAACCCTAGTGTAAACTAGGACTTTGGGTAATAACGTACCAATGTAAGTTCATCAATTATATAATATGAGTGTCAAGTGAAAAAAAAATTCCACTTCAATAAAATTGATTTTAAGTGCTTAAAAAATTGAATCATAATGTCAAGAAATATATACTGGAATAGGGATGAGATGGTTCTTCCTGTGGCTTGTTATGACACAGCTTAGTTTGCCACTTTGGGCAGAAGATCCTTATCTTATGGCATCTTGGTCTCATTGAAATACCAGTGGGACCTGTCTCACTTTCCTCTGCCCTTGTGCAAACCAGTCTCTGGCAAGGAGAGGATTCTAGGCATTCATGCATCAGTCTCCCCACCAAACAGGGATTAAAATTAATGATTTGCTTTTGCACCAGTTTGTACTTTTTAGGATCCTCACTCCTGCATAACAAGTCAGATGATCCAAACTTGGTCCACCTCCCATTACTTTTTACCATGGGATCTCTCTAGTATAAGCAGACAATACTTGGTTATTTAGAGATTCTTTCTCCTGGTTAAATTTCTGCCTTCAAAGGCTTAAACTCATCATGGTACCAGCACTATTTCTTCTAATAAGGCATCCTGTAACTTTTAATCTACCTATTAACTTGCTGCACAAAAGCCTGCTTTCTCCTGTCATCACCCTAGAATTTAACTGGTTACTTTTAACCAGTTGATGTAAATCACTCTCTAGTATTTCTTAGTTCTCTCCAATACTTACTTTGGGATGAATAGCTAGTCCTTTGAATTGCCTTCTATTATAGTAATTCGATCCAACTTCAAAGTATACACCTTTAGGGACTTCCCTGGTGGTCCAGTGATAAAGAATCCACCTTCCAATGCAGGGGATGTGGGTTGATCCCTGGTCGGGGAACTAAGATCCCACCTGCTGCGAGGCAACTAAGTCCACGTGCCACAACTACTGAGCTCTCATTCTTCAACTAGAGAGCCCACTGCAAACTACAGAGCCCATGCTCTCTGGAGCCCACATGCCACAACTAGAGAAGAGAAAACCCACATGCCACAATGAAGAGCCCACGTCACAAAAAAGATCCTGCCTGCCTCAACAAAGATCCTGTGTGCCATAGTTAAGACCCGATGCAGACAAATAAATAAATTTTTAAAAAATCACAGAGTATACACCTTTATTCCAAGTGGTAATTGCATGAATGAAAAATAACATGTCAGGAAAATGGCTGTTTCTTATGTTCAGATGGCTCACTTTGCCATGATACTACCATTTTTCTCAATATTCTGGGTCTTACGTAAGTACTTGCAAAAGACGAGAATAATTTTCCCTCTTTGAAATTATTGTGCTCATTTTATGAATTTAGGATCACAAGCCCAATTTACCTCCTCTTAGATACAGTTTTTAAAATTATGTATCACTATCACCAACTGAGGTGTGAACCACAGTTATGAAAGTATGATTAACTTCTGTCATAAATATAGTTGTCTAAGAGTCATCCATATTTTCACATCATGAATAATTAAAAGAACACACATCAACATTAAAGATCAGAATATTTAAATATAATGCAAAAATGAAGTGTAAAGAAATAAGATAGTATGGTACATTTTAGTACTTTTCTCTAATCCTCTACTGTGATCATGAACTGCTCATCTAAACATTTTTCCTGTTCTAAGTAGCTGCCTTAATATGACCCTGAATTTCTCTATGAACTTGAGTGGAACCTGACTTTCTGATGCCTCATAAATTCTTATTTTGGAATAAATTATTTCATTGATCCACTCAATTATTTCTGAAATTGTAATCACTATAGTGATACAGTGATATCTTAAGATACAAGAGCTTCACTCTATTATAACTTTAAGTAGTGTTTTAAAATGTTGAATTGCAATCAATAAAAGGAATCATACTTTATTTCCTCTGATATAAAACCTGTGTTCTAGTGCTGGTCTGCTGTTGATGAGCTGTGTGAACCTGTCTATATTTTTGTCCACACCTGAAGAAAGGAAGGAAGGAAGGAAGAAGAAGGAAGGAAGGAAGGGAGGGAGGGAGGGTGGAAGGGAGGGAGAGAGGGAGAGAGGGAGGGAGAGACAGAGAAAGAAAGAAAGAAAGAAAGAAAGAAAGAAAGAAAGAAAGAAAGAAAGAAAGGAAGGAAGGAAGGAAGGAAGAAAGGAAGAAAGGAAGAGAAAGAAAGGAAGGAAGAAAGAAAGAGAAAGAAAGGGGACGCAGGGGCAGGAGGAAGGAAAGTTGAACTGCACTTTCTTTAAGGCTCATTCAAACTATCTTTAAGGTTTCTTGATATTTTATATTCCAAATATTCTATTCCTTCCCTGGAAATTGTGGGTGGAAAACAAAAGTAGTAGGTGGCATCAGTGATCTCTTTACCAGCAGATGACTTCCTGCTTCTGTGTGTTTGACTGACTCTCAAAGAAGAAAAAAAATGTGTTCATTTATTTATTCTTTCAATGTATCCATTTATCCATTTAACATTTAATAAAACTTTGTTCAGTTTTCATCAGGTACTTTGATAAATATTAATAATGCAATAATGAGCAAGCTACTACTGAAAATAAATTAACTCTCTTGCTATGACTTCATTAGAAAATAGTGCACAACACTCTACTTGACAACTGGAAACTTGTCTTTGATGCATAGCTTGATGTTTTTACAATTTTAATTTGGAACACAACTATTTTCCAAAAAGATCATTGCCTTTTTGGGAAAAACAATTATAAAACATCATTTAAACACAAACTTTGATAAGATTTTTGTGTTAATAAATATGATACTCTTGAATGATTTAAAATGTGACTTATGTATCTACCTGAGAAACTGAATTTTAAATTTTGCTTAACTTTAATTGATTAATTTAAATAACTACATTTGCCTAAAAACTACTGTATTGGACAACATAGCATATCTAACCACAGAGCTCATCTGCAATATTTCACTTTGAGTGAAATGTCCAAATCTCTTCTTGATTTATATTTTACTATGTAAGAAAAGAACTTAGAGAACATCCTGCACATAATCCTTTATATAGTAATTTTCATACTGCATTTTTTATACATTCACATATCTTTTCTTCCCTTAGAAATGTAAGTCCTTCTCCAGTTATTGTTTTATCTTTTTATATTTATACCTTTCATGTTTAGCATAGTAACCCCTGATAGGCATACTATCAGGGGTTACTATAAATATGAAATAAATGAATTAATCAAATGAAGTCATTGACAATAGTATCAAATAAATTTAGAGCTCTAATAACTAATCATGTAACTTATTTTTTATTAATGGCACCATATTTTAATGAACCAAATAGTTCATAGAGTAGTCAAAATGAAAAATTCTCCTGTAAGAATGGTACTTGAATTGAATGCAATTTTATTATGATGAAGAAATATGGAGAAGGCTGAAAAATAACATTCTTAATTTAGACATATTAAATTAAATATTTAGAAAAATTTAAATAATATTTTCAGTTATATAAAATCTTGAAATTTTTTTCAAATTTAATTAATATGTCATTTTCCTTGAGTGAAAAAGAGACATTAATTTAAATATTTATAAGTATGGTTGTTTTTCAATAAATCTTTTCAAAATAACATATTTTTTACCTGCGTCTGTTGCCCAGAATTTTAAGTATTTATGATGTGTTTAAGGCCATTTCTAACACCACTGATAACAAGGTGAATTTATGATCAAGGGAAAGATGAGACATAAACCTAACATTTTTTAAAATTCTAATGATCACTGTCGGTATTTTTCAAAACTGTTATGATGACCAGCAACTTAGACCTCGTGTCTAATGTAAGCAATGGCTGACACTGACCTTATTTTACTGAATCCTGGTTCTCTTTAACATTTACTGCTCAGTGTTTTACCTACATTAGTGCTTTCCAGGCTAATGATGTTTCACAGGTTGCTAAATATCTTGTGTCCATTATCTTAATAAATATTATAACATTATGTAAATTGTTTCTAGGAGAGATATATTTGGCAAAGCATAGAGGATAAAACTTTACTTTGGCTAGTTTGGCTTGTTTCCTTTGGTCATTTTTTTTCTTTTTAGCACTATTTTTTACAAAAATACGTTCTACACATTGCACAACATATTTTGAGAAGTCTAGGAAACAATGCTGTGGATGGCATAATATGTATATGCTGCTATCCCATGCTAAAGCCAGTGCAAGTGATGAGGGGATGGAAAGAGGAGTATGTTTGCATGGGGAGGGGAGAGATCTTCCTATTTTATTTCTGCTTTTTGGGTTTCAATGCATGCATACCTTTTATTTTAAAACTGCTTTAAATCCTTTTACAAAAAAGTTGAGATCTAAGTAATAGAAAAAGGAGTAAATGAAAAGGAAGAGGCATGAGACACCTTTTGATATCTCTTTTATTTCCCCAAAATTAAACCTGTATAAATCACTCCAGAAAACTCTCCTATCTTCCTTTTGGGTTCAGTTCCAATTCTCTTCTTTATTTTTTTCTCATACTGTTTCATTTTATTGCTCTTTCCCTCTTTCTCTGCCTTCCCTCAGAACCTAGAGAGAGAAGGCAAAGTGAATGATTTCAGGCACAATGGGAACCTTAACCTTTCTCTCATCCATTACCAGTTATGGACTCCTAGGATCCCTTTAAACTCAAGTTCATAATAATATAGAAGGATGACAGAGCAGATAACTCTAAGGAACAGAGCCTAATGACTTCAATTCACACCAAAGTAAAATTACTGATATCTGTTCCTTCTTTGAAATCCCTTTCAGATAGGGGTGGGATGGGGAAAATCAGGGGTAATTATACAACCTCTCAACTGGACTTGGAGTGCTTAGTGTCTACAGTGCTAATTACAAGCACCTGTTTTTCCTCATTCCCCTCATCTCCAATTCCTAATTACCACACATACTGATACTCTGCTAGCACACATCTACCATTAATTGTGCCACTTAAAATGCTCTGGACCATTTTTCTTATTAAAAACAAAATTACAAACACAATAGCAAAACAGAGTTAATTGACATATCAGTTCAGGAGAAGTAAGAATCTTTCAGGTTCTAACTGGGTATTATCCAAGAAAGGATGAGTAATTTATCTTTAATTCTTTACAACATTAAGCCCTATTTTCAACTTATTTTCTAATCCTGAAAAAAAAATCTTTAAGTCTAAAACCCTCACCAGGATGAAGAAGAGTTCCCTTTTTGTAAACCTACTGTGACAACTTTCAGGTAACTGTTTATAGTGAGCCCATTAGGATTTAGACTATATTTTATAGCTCATCCAAATTTATTTGCTTACTGACTTTTATTACATTTATGGTCAGTCTGACAATGCCAAATATTTATTTGTTGCCAGTTGCTAAGTGTGAGGAAAATACATTCCAACAGGAGGAAAACAACACTTAACTGTATCTTTCAAGTGTATCACTGTCTTCCTGCTGGATCCAGGCCAGTGGGAGAGCAAAGGAAAATACAGGTATAAAAATAACAGTGGAGCTTCCAACTTGTAATTGAGGAAGAAATAGTACAGTAGTCCCCCCTTATCCATGGAGAATATGTTTCAAGACACCCAGTGGATGCCTGAAACTATGGATAGTACTGAACACTTTATATGTTATGTTTTTACAGTGATAAAGTTTAATTTATAAATTAGACACAGGAAGAAATTAATAACAATAACTAATAATAAAATAGAAAATTATAAACATGTACTGATATTTACTCTAAAAATATCTTACTGTAAAAATTTAATGCCTTTTCTATCTTAACTGAGCACTTACCACACACTGTACCCATAACTTTTGCAGTTTGAGGTGCAACAGCAAAACTAGCATAAATTTCCATTTTCTTCTTCACACTTTCATGGATAGAAGATTCATTCTAACTGTGGACCTTAGTGACCTCAGCATACTATTTTTTTTCTTTTCTTAGTAAGTCGAGAACTTTCACCTTTTTACTTAAAGGAAGCACTTTATGGCTTCTCTTTGGTATATCTGGATTGCCAGAATCACTACCCTTGTGCTTTGGGGCCAAAATGAAGTAAAATAAGTGTGACTTGAACACAAGCACTGCTATACCACAAAGGTTGATCTGATAACCAAGCTGGCTACTAAGTGACTAAGGTGCAGGATGGCTGGACAAAGGGAGGATTCACATCTCAGGCAGAATGGAGCAGGAACAGTGGGAGATTCATCACGCATCTCAGAAGGGCACACAATTTAAAACATAAATTGTTTATTTCTGCACTTTTCCACTTAATATTATTGGACCATGGTTGACCAAATGTTACTGAAACCATGGAGAGTGAAGCCTTGGATAACAGGGACTACTGTAATCAGGAAGAGGTAAGGCATTCTCTGCTCCCTTCATAGCATCTCCATTGGTTGTCACTGCAATGTTTATTCCCTGCCCTTATTATCCCAGATTCTACAGGCTGTTACCACAATGGACTAGGAAGGGGAACAGTGTACTAAGGGGTGAGTGGATGGGATGAAGGACTATTGGTGGGTGTTTTTACAAAGAGGGTTTGTGTCTAATCCTTTTTCCCTAGTGAGAGAAGGAAAAGAGAGGTGCACATCTCTCTGTCACCTCCCACTTTCCCTGGTCATAGAATGAAAGATTTGAGGACAAATGCTGAAAGTTGTATGCCGAAAGAGTCGTGAAATCTAACAAGGAGAATGAATCAGAACAGGACTGCCAAACAAGGCAGAGATTAGCAAAGAACAATGACATGAAGCTAAAACAAGGGTAGTCAAAGAAGAGAGCAGAGTAAGGAGCAGCAAAATAAGCAGTGGGTTGACAGGATGGAGAAATTCTGTGATGAAATACAGAAGCCTACAGTTGCTTTTGTGGTGCCATCAGCCTCTCAAACATTCATTTGAAAGGTTAAAGAGGCCTGAGTGTGATGGCAGAGAAAATAAGTTTGCACCTTCCATGAATATTTGGGTCAATTTAGTTGCCACTTAGTAGGCACTAGACACATATTGTTGACTGACTGACAGATCACCTGTCTGGATGTTCTTCCTTTCTCACTTCTTTCCCACCATCAGTGTTCAGTCTCTAAATAAAAAAACTAAGAATATATCTGGGGGGAAGAGATCAAGGTGGCAGAGTAGGAGGACACAGAACTCACCTCCCCAAAGAGCACATCAAAAATACACCTACCGGGCTTCCCTGGTGGCGCAGTGGTTGAGTCCACCTGCCGATGCAGGGGACACGGGTTCGTGCCCTGGTCCAGGAAGATCCCACGTGTCACGGAGCAGCTGGTCCCGTGGGCCATGGCCGCTGAGCCTGTGTGTCCGGAGCCTGTGCTCCACAATGGGAGAGGCCACAACAGTGAGAGGTCCACGTACCACAAAAAAAAAATAAAATAAAAAAAATACTCCTACGTATGGAACAATTCTCACTGCACCTAACCGGAGACGGGCAGAAAGACTTCTGTACAAACAAGGTTGTAGGAAAGATCCACACAGAATCCAGTGGGAAGGGAAGAGAAGCAATCAGGTTGGGACTTGTACCCCCAAGAAGGGACACAGAAGGGGAGAGATCCTCCCTGGGGAGTGAGTGGTTCCAGCCACATATTGGACTCCCAGACCCAGGGTCTGACATGGGGAACGAGTCTGTTTGGCTTGTTGGAGGGCCAGTGGGACTAGCAGGAGGGCTGTGGGGAGCCTAGACTCCACTCCTGAGGAGCACACACACACTTGTTTATTCCTGAAGCAGGGCAGAGAGGGCAGATTGAAACTGCACCAGGTCACTGACCATTTTCCCGTGACAACCCCTGCATGTACTTCAGCCTAAGCCGGTTGCTTAGGACACAGCTCCCCATTAGGGTGAGGGCTGCTTCCGCTGAGGGGAGAGCTCAGCTGGAAGGGACAAAGGCAGCTTAGACCCTGAGCTGCATCTGAGCAGGGCAGGGGCAGCCATGATGGTGTTTACAGAGGCAGTGTATCAGAAGCATCCTGGGGTTCCAACTATGGTGGGACCACCATAGCCCATGTGCAGACCCAAGTGGACCACCCACACCAGCCCCTCTTGCCCGAGCACTGCTCCCCTCAGGGGTGAGGGTGCAGGTGCTAGAAGGTGGTAGAACACACACTTAAATGGAATGGAGCCAGCTCAGATTTAACCCTCAGGACCTATGTCTTAGCAACTTAGGACCCACTTGCACCTCAGATAGGGTAGTGAAGGCCACTGAGCTGAAGAGAAGCCCCAACTACATGTGACTCTGGCCTAGCCACTCCATCTCAAGCTCCACCTCCTTCCAAGGTGATAGCTACCAGCACACTCTGGGGAAGGTCATGTCTTGTGTTCACATCAGATCCAGCTCTACCAACAAAGTCATTGGGCACATGCAGACTGTATACAGACACACCCACACAAAGACGCCCTCCTTCAAGACTGCAGTAGGTAACTGTTTCACCTAATTTCATACAGAGAAAGTTAAGCAGAATGAGAAAACAGAGGAATTTGTTTCAACTGAAAGAGCAAGAAGAACCCATGAAAAATAAATAATAAAGCAGAAATAAATAATTTACCAGATGAAGAGCTCAAAGCATTAGTAATAAGGACGCTAACTGAATTAGGGAAAAGAATAGTAATAAGAATGTTAACTGAAATAGGGAAGTTTGTGAGAATTTTAACAAGAAACTAGAAAATATAAAAAAGAAGCCATCAGAACTGAGCAATGTGATAACTGAAATGAGAAACACATTAGAAGCTTTTTTCCTTTTGCACAACAAAGGAAACCATCAACAAAATAAAAAGACAAAACAAAAAGACAGCAGACTAGTTGATACAGAAGAATGCACAATTGATCTGGAAGGTAAACTAATGGAAATCACCCAATCAGGACAGCAAAAAGAAAAACAAATTTTTAAACTGAGAGCAATTTAAGGGACCTCTGGGACAGCATGAATTGTACCAACATTCACATTATAGGGTCCCCAGAAGGAGAAGAGAGAAAGAAGAGCCAGAAATGTATTTAGTGCAATTATGGCTGGAAACTTCTCAAACCTAAAGAAGGAACCAGATACCCAGGTACAGGAAGCACAGAGGGACCCAAACAAGATGAACTGAAATAGCTCACACCAAGACACAACATAATTAAAATGAGAAAAGTTAATGATAGAATTCTAAAAGGCAGCAAGAGAAAAATGAAGAGTCATAAACAAGGCAACCTTCATAAGACTATTAGCTGATATTTTTGCTGGAACTTTTCAGGCCATAAGGCAATTACATTATATATTCAAAGTCCTGAGAGGGAAAAACCTGCAACCTAGGATACTCTACCCAGCAAGATTATCATTTAGAATAGAAGTTTTTTCCCTAAAATCAGGAACAAGACAAAAAGCCCATTCTCACTCCTTCTATTTAATTAACGTAATATTGGAAGTCCTAGCCACAATGCTCAGAAAAGAAAAAGAAATAAAAGGCATCCAAATTGGATGGTAAGAAGTAAACTCTCACTATTTGCAGATGACATGATTCTATATAGAGAAAACCCTAAAGTCTCTGTCAAAAAACCATTAGAACTAATAAATTTGCAAGATACATGATTAATATACTATAATATCCATTACTTTTCCATACACTAATAAAGAACTACCAGAAATAGAAATTAGGGGGAAAATCGTATTTACAGTCAAATCAAAATTATAAAATATCTGGGAATAAAGTTAACCAAAGAGGTGAAAGACTTATACTTTGAAAACTATAAAACATTGATGAAGGAATTTGAAAATGATTCAAAGAAATGGAAAGATATCCTGTGTTCTTAGACTGGAAGAATTAATATTGTTAAAATGTCCATACTACCCAGAGAAATCTACAGATTTAATGCAATCCCTATAAAAATATCCATAGTTTTTGCAGAATTAGAACAAATAATCCTAAAATGTATATGGAACCACAAAAGACCCTAAATTGCCAAAGCAATCTTGAGAAAAAAGAACAAAGCTGGAGGTATCATGCTCCCTGACTTCAGACTATACTACAAAGCTACAGTAATCTAAACAACATTGTACTGGCACAAAAGTAGACACATAGGTCAGTGGAACAGAATAGCGAATCCAGAAATAAACTAACATGATCAATTAATCTACAAAAAAGGAGGCAAGAATATTAGTGGGAAAAGATTGTTTCATCAATAAGTGGTGCTGGGAAAACTGGACAGCTACATGTGAAAGAATGAAATTAGAACATTTTCTCACACAACATACAAAAATAAACTCAAATTGGATTAAAGACCAGAAACCATAAAGTTCCTAGAAGAATGCATAGGCAGAATACTTTTTTGACATAAATCTTAGCTATATTTTTTGGATCTGTCTCCTAAGGCAAAAGAAACAAAAGAAAAAATTTTAAAATGGGACCTAATTAAACTTAAAAGCTTTTGCACAGCAAAGGAAACCATCAACAAAACAAAAGGACAACCTACTGAATGGGAGAAAATATTTGCAAATGATATGACCAATACAGGGTCAACATCCAAAATATATAAACAGCTCATACAACTCAATATCAAAAAAGCAAACGATATAATTAAAAAATGGGCAGAAGACCTGAATATATATTTTTCCAAAGAAGACACACAGGTGGCCAACAGGCACATGAAAAAATGTTCCACATTGCTAATCATCAGAGAAATGCAAATCAAAACCATAAGAAGATACCACCTCACATGTGTCAGAAAGGCTTTCATCAAAAATTCCACTAATAACAAATGTTGGGGAGGATGTGGAGAAAAGGGAACCCTAGTACACTGTTAGTGGGAATATAAATTGGGGCACCATTATGGAAAACAGTATAAAGAGTCCTCAAAAAACTAAAAGTAGAGCTACCATATGATCTAACAATTCTACTGCTGCATATATGTCTGAAGAAAACAAAAATATTAATTTGAAAAATTACATGCACTCTAATGTTCACAGCAGAATTATTTACATTAACAGAAATATGGAAGC